>NC_063350.1:54013602-54063570 GCF_021869965.1 Rhincodon typus
GTTCCTCTGATGCTGCCTGGCCTGCTGTGTTCCTCCAGCTCCACACCGTGTTATCTCTGACTCCAGCATCAGCAGTTCTTATAATCTCAAAGACATTCTTATGTTAGAGAAGAGTCATTGCAGCATAGCCTGAAGATGAGAGCTAAATACACTCCTCCATACAGTGAAACATGCTGCAACTCAAAAACAAAGTCCATGTCTCCATCGTTTATTCAGCTTCAGCCTTAGCATGTGCACCAACCTGGTGAAAGTGCCACATGCTGACCAGCATGTTATGTCAAAAGGGAATGCCTACCGCGTTCCAGCTCTCTTCTCATCCCAGATTCTGATCACTTATTTAATTTTTCACTGCATTCAGTATAGACCATCGTTAAACTTATGTGCATAATTAGTGGTTCTCTTTTGACAAACATTGGGCTCTTATTAAGTCATTGCTGCTAACTTCAGCATCATTGAGATGTTAATGTTCAATTTGCAAGCATCAATAACATGGTGGAAATTATCTTTGACCAGCATTTGAACCTGAAGCACTTTTAATTTGGATGGTTAGCAAATGGATAGTGAAATGATTGCAAAGTAAAGGAGTTTGCACATTCTCCCCATGTCTGTGTGGGTTTCCTCCCTCAGTCCAAAGATGTGCAGGTTAGGTTGATTGACTATGTTAAATTGCCCATCGTGTCTAGGGTGGAAAATGCAGGGACAGGGTATGGGGTTGGATGCTCTTCGGAGGGTTGGTGTGGACTCAGTGGGCCAAATGGCTTGCTTCCACACTGTAGGGATTCTATGAAGCAATAATCCCAATTAATTGGCAGGTCACTGTTGACTGATGAGAAACTTGCCTTGCCACTCAGGCAAAGCATATAAACATTGCGAGATACTCCTGATGGCTAGACAGGCCTTGCTGCACTTTTTGATTCTGCCATAAATCTTGTCATAGCCCCGGTCACTCAGACCCTTATATGTTTCTACATATGCTGTTGCAGATTTCAAAAACTTCCCCACAACAGATGTTTGATAAGCATAGTCTCTCATTTTCTGGCTTCTTATGCTAATCTTTCTGAAATAATGGAATTATACTGGAGTTTCCAATTGAAAAGAAATAATTCCCGAATTAAGAACAATTTGGAAGGTAAAGATTTTGGAATTTTTGTTTTAAAGGAAGTCAGTGACAAAGGGTGGAAACCATTAGGTTTCAAGATTCATCAGTCTTAAGTGCTAATATTTTCCAATACTATTTTCCTGCCGGTGTTAACCTCAATGCATTCCAGTCTCTGATTCATTGTTAGCTTCCCTGGAATGTCAATTATACTTTACTCTGAGGACCAACACAACTCCTTTCTCTCATTGGTATATAATTTACATTTTTTTAAAAGGGCCAACATTACCCATCACTATCTTTCCTCTAATATAATTATAAACATGTTATTCTTGACCTATAGTTCAGTTGGCAGTACTCTTACATCTGAATCTACAGGTTAAAACTCCATCATTTGAGCAAAGAATCAAGGCTAACTCTCTTGAAGAGGAATGAAGGAGTGCTGTGTTGTTGAAGGCATCATCTTTCAGCTGAGGCATTAAGATGATGCCTCCTTTCCTTGCTCGAGCGAATGTAAAGACCCATAAAAGTGTTTTGAATAAAAGCAGAATTTTACCCCAGATTGTGTGGTCATTTTCCTGTCGCTATTTGTGGGAGCTTTGCTTTGAGCACAAGTTGTTTGCAATGTCTCCTAAATATAGGAACCATAATTCAAAAGCATTTAATTCTTTGTAAAGTGCTTTGAGATGTGCCAAAATCATAAAACTAAACAAATGTAAGACTTTTTTCTCTGTGTCACACTATGTCTGACATCCAACTCCAAATAGAAATTTCCTCAAACTAAATATTGAGAAGATCTTAGCTATTGTTTTTGGTTTTCATCACAAACTCATTCTTCTTCATGCTAACTGTCTGAGATTAAACCAAACAATTTTACAATAATGGTATTTTGTTTGACTCTGGGATGAGCTTCTGATTGCATATTTCAGTAAAACACTTATTTCCATTTCTGTTGAAAGCCTGTTCAACATCTTAGGTTATGCCGGACTAGTCCAATACAATCCTGGTTGTCCTCCATCTTCAACCTTCCATAAACTTAAGCCTTCATCTGAAATTCTGATGCCAAGGTCCTCACACACACCAAGCCCTATTCACCTATCAACCCTGTGCTCATGAACCTACATTAACTCCTAGTTAAACAATGTCTCTTAAAGTTCAAATTCCTTGATAACCTCATCCTTTTCTATCTCCATAAAATTCTGCAGTCTGCAACCCTTACAATTATCCATGCACCTCAGTACTAGCCCATGAATCATCCTGGTAACAATAATTCCATCACTATCATTCCCTTCATCTGCCAAGAACCTATGGTTTGGTATACTCCCCAAATTTCTCCACCCTGCGTTCCTCCACTAAAACATTCTTTAAAAATTCTTTTTGATGAAACTTTAGGTCATCGGTCTAAATATTTCCTTATACCTTCGTGCTGTTAATTTTTTTCTTGATAACGTTCCTGTGCAACGCCTTCGGATGTTTTATTAAGTTAAAGGTGCTATATACATGCAAGTTGTTGTTGCTAATATCCCTCACGTTTATTTTCATATTTCTTTTGCAGCTCAAGTTATGCCTGTTTTCTCCAAAAATATACTTTATTAGTAAAAATATCACAATATTACATGCTGTAACAGTTCAAATTGGACATTACCAAAAATGCAAAACAATATCTTTTCTTTCAATGCAAAATATGAACATTCTGAGGTGCTTCTAAACAATTGCAACAGTGAGATTGTGTCCTACAGGAACTGGGCCAACATGTGATATTTATCATGTATGTTCCATGACTAAGCTACCAGCTGAAAGGTTTTACATAATTTCCAATCTCTTGATATACTATGGCAGCGGAATTTAGACTTTCCCCATTGAACTTTTGCAGTGGCTGCACCAAGCTTAATTGCATTTCTCAGTTTGTAGTATCAGACATTAGCATGTGCCAGTCTGTAACGCTTGATCATGGACAACCCTTTGTACTGGAGCACCAACAAGTTTTAAACAGAGCAAAGTTGATAGATGTCCAGAAGCAGTTGATGTTTCTCTTAGAGAACATTGCTGGTAACAGCCCATAGAGCACAGAGACCCCTGTTACAGGCTGCTTAGAATGAACATCAACAAAAGACACTGCATCTCTTTTCAGACCTCCTTTGTAAGGACACATTCCAGAAAGAGGTAGGCGAAAGCCTCTTTCTTATCATAGCTGCCATGAAAGCAGTGTGTGAAGATGAGACACAAGGTGTACAAGAAGGATATGATAGGAGGTCCTTTCTTACCAGCAGTTTTGGTATTTGTATGAAAGTTCTAGTAATGAGATATTCTGCTAAATGATTTTAGTGGTCTGTTCGGGAAACCAATCAACAGGATCCACTATATCCTCTTCCTGCTGAATGGCCTGGAGTACATTAGGTCAGGATCACTGCCTTATGGAATTGTGATCAAAGGTATTTCTCTACACAAACTTCTCCACGACAGACAGATGTATGGCTGCAGAGTTCCATGGCAACTCTGGGACCAGATAGAACCTCAGCACATGATGACACTTGATGTGTGTATATCCTAATGGTCTATTCACAACTTGATGTATCCATAAATAAAGATCCCCATCAGAATGAGGGCAACATTTGTCATATTTCTGCCTTCAATTTTCTAAAGATTTTACATTGTGTCCCATTTTCAATCTCCAGATGAATATGCCTTGCGTGATTGCCTTGATGCAGCGGTGGGGCGTGGACTACACCTGCTCAAGTAAAGCAATAGCAAAAATGCCTTGCATATATTGACCAGATTTAACCAGGAAGGAATTGAAGAATGGACTCAGGAGAGCTAGAAGGTGGTATGAAAAAGCCTTGGCGGGTAGGATCAAGGAAAACCCCAAGGCATTCTATGCTTATGTGAGGAACAAGAGGATGGCCAGAGTGAGGGTAGGGCCAATCAGGGATAGTGGAGGGAACTTGTGTGCAGAGTCAGAGGATGTAGGGGAGGTCCTTAATGAATATTTTGCTTCAGTATTCACCAGTGAGAGGGACCTTGACGTTTGTGAGGACAGCATGAAACAGGCAGATATGGTTGAACAGGTTGAGGTTAGGAAGGAGGATGTGCTAGAAATTTTGAAAACATGAGGATACATAAGTCCGCTGGGCCAGACGGGATATACCCAAGGTTATTACGGGAAGCAAGGGAAGAGATTGCTGCCTCTTCGGCAATGATTTTTGCATCCTCACTGTCCACTGGAGTAGTATCAGATGATTGGAGGGTGGCAAATGTCATTCCCTTGTTCAAGAAAGGGAACAGGGATAATCCTGGAAATTACAGACCAGTCAGTCATACTTCTGTGGTGGGCAAATTATTGGAGAGGATTCTGAGAGATAGTATTTATGATTATTTGGAAAAGCACAGTTTGATTAGAAATAGTCAGCATGGCTTTGTGAGGGGCAGGTCATGCCTCACAAGCCTTATTGAATTCTTTGAGGATGTGACAAAACACATTGATGAAGGCAGAGCAGTGGATGTGATGTATATGGATTTTAGCAAGGCATTTGATAAGGTTCCCCATGGTAGGCTCATTCAGAAAGTAAGGAGGCATGGGATTCAGGGAAATTTGGCTGTCTGGATACAAAACTGGCTGTCCAATAGAAGACACAGGGTGGTAGTAGATGGAAAGTATTCAGCCTGGAGCTTGGTGACCAGTGGTGTTCCACAGGGATCTGTTCTGGGACCTCTGTTCTTTGTGAGGTTTATAAATGACTTGGATGAGGAATGGAAGGGTGGGTTAGTAAGTTTGCCGATGACAGGAAGGTTGGTGGAGTTGTGGATAGTGTGGAGGGCTGTTGTAGGTTGCAAAGGGACATTGCAGAGCTGGGCAAAGAAGTGGCAGATGGAATTCAACCCAGAAAAGTGTGAAGTGATTCATTTTGGAAGGTCGAATTTGAATGCAGAATACAGGGTTAATGGCAGGATTCTTGGCAGTGTGGAGAAACAGAGGGATCTTGGGGTCCACATCCATAGATCCCTCAAAGTAGCTACCCAAGTTGATAGGGTTGTAAAGAAGGAGTATGGTGTGTTGGCTTTCATCGGCAGGGGAATTGAGTTTAAGAGCCACAAGGTTATGCTGCAGCTCTATAAAACCCTGGTTAGACCACACTTGGAATATTGTGGTCAGTTCTGGTCACCTCATTATAGGAAGGATGTGGAAGCTTTAGAGAGGGTGCAGAGGAGATTTACCAGGATGCTGCCTGGACTGGAGGGCAGATCTTATGAGGAAGGTTTGAGGGAGCTAGGGCTTTTTCATTGGAGCGAAGAAGGATGAGAGGTGACTTGATAGAAGTGTACAAGATGATGAGAGGCATAGATAGAGTGGATAGCCAGAGACTTTTTCCCAGGGTGGAAATGACTATTACGAGGGGGCATAATTTTAAGGTGTTTGGAGGAAGGTATAGGGGAGATGTCAGAGGTAGGTTCTTCACACAGAGAGTGGTGGGCGTGTGGAATGCGCTGCCGGCAGTGGTAGTGGAGTCAGATACTTTAGATACTTTTAAGCGACTCTTGGATAGGCACATGGAGGATAGTAAAATGTAGTAAAATGCAGGGTAGTTTGATCTTAGTATGATAATAGTTCGGTACAACATCGTCGGCCGAAGGGCCTGTACTGTGCCATACTGTTCTATGTTCTTAACCCACATTGAAGAAGTATGTCTTTCCCATAAGCCAGTTTTTGTTTGACCATGACCATAAACTCCTCCCAGCTTTTGGCACATGCTGTTATCCTTTGAAACTATTTCTCAGGTCTATTTAGATATTCTAATCTAGCAGTGATCAGTCTGCCTAGCTCCTAAAGTGCACAATTTCACTGTTGCCAAGATTTACTTTGACTCACGAGATCTGATCAAACTGGTCTCTCTTCATTAGTCTGCACACAGAGAAGTGAATGTGAGCAAAAGACAGCAACGTTGTCCACATGCAGAGAGGCTTTGACCTGAGGTCCTCCACAGCCTGGATTTGTCAGCCCTCTTATGCCTACATCCTTCTGATTGACTCAGCAAAAAGTTTGATACAAAGCATGATTATGACAAGGGAGAGAGAACAGATCTGCCTAACTCCAGATTTGATTGGAAAATGTTCCAATGTTGATCCATTAATTGAGGAACTGATAGTGACACCAAGGCATGTCAATGTCTAAAATCAGTATCAAGCAGTCCAAGCAAAATGGAAGTCAGTGAGAAATGGTGGAGAATATTCTCCATTTGCTGGAGTCACAAATAGCAAAGACAAATGTTTGTGGTCATTACATTTGGTTAGCTCAGTTGGCTGGATATCTGGCTTGCAATTCAGAGTGAGGCCAACAGTGAAGGTTCAATTCCTGCACTAGCTGATGCTACTGTGAAAGATCCTCCTACTCAACCTCTCCTCTTGCCTGAGGTGTGGTGACCCCTCAGATTAAACAACCACCAGTCATGTCTCTCAATGACAGAGCAGCCCTCAGGTCTGACAAGACTATGATGACTTTACCTTTAGGATCTGGAAAATACTGCCTAGGACTGTACTGGAGGCAGATTAAATCCTGATTTTCAAAACAACATTCAATAATTATCCAAAGAGAATGGCAAAGGAGATAGAAATTTCAAAAGATGAAAAATCATGGTTATGGCAGGAGTCAGGTTATAAATATAGTTGAGAAACAAACTGAATACAAAAGGTTCAGAAGAGAGGTGATAAAGCAAATATTAGAAGCAATGTGGGATTATGAGAAAAGACTGGCAACTAAAATAAAAGGAATGCCCTAAGTTTCTATAGTCATATCAATAATAAAAGGGCAGTAAAAGGAGAAGTAAGGCCAATTAGGGACCAGAAAGGGCATTTACAATTAGAGGTAAGAGATGAGGCTCAAGTATTAAATGAACACTTTGCATCTGTCTTCACCTATGAACCAGATGCAGTCAGGACCTGGTGACACAGGAGAAAGGGTTAAAATTTGTATGGAGAAGGGATTAAATAAGCTTAGAAATTTTCAAAATCATGATTATAAAGGGAGAAACTGTCCTCATTTGGAAACAGATCAAGAACCAAAGGGCACAAATTTAAAGTCTTTTGCAAAAAATGCAAATTTGAGATGATAAAAAACTTTTTCACACAGTGAGCAGTTAGGGGGTAGAATGCACTGCCTGGAAATATGGTAGAGGGAGGGTCAATCAAGGCATTCAAGATGGCATTGGATGATTATTTAAGTAGAAACAATATGCAGGGTTATTGGGAAAAGCCAGAAGATTGGCACTGAGTTACAATGCTCAGAAAACTAGTGCAGACACAGTGGGCCAAATGGCTACTTCTGCACCATAAAAATTGTGTGAAAAGATGCAAGGGATCCACAATGACTTGGCCACGTGGATTCAGAATTGGCTTGCCCAGAGAACACAGAGGGTAGTGGTGGAAAAGTGTTTTCCTGGCTAGAGGTACATGACTAGCAGTGTGCCGCAGGGATCCGTACTGGGACCTCTGCTGTTTTTTGATATATGTAAATGACTTGGATGAAAATGTAGATGGATGGGTTAGTAAGTTTGCAGATGATACAAAGATTGACAACCTTCTACACTATCACAACTCTACCAAAGGATACAGTGGAATATAGATCAGTTGCAGATATGGGCGGAGAAATGGCAGATGGAGTTTAATCCGGATAAGTGTGAGGTGCAGCATTTTGGGAGATCAAATGCTAAGGAAAAGTATACAGTTAGTGGCAGCACCCTGAACAGCACTGATGTAGAGAGGAATCTTGGGGTTCAAGTCCATAGCTCCCTGAAAATGGCCACGCAAGTAGTCTGGGTGGTAAAGAAAGCATATGGCATGCTTGCCTTTATTGGTCGGGGAATGGAGTACAAGAGTCAGGACGTCATGTTGCAGCTTTATAAGAATTTGGTTAGAGTATTGCATTCAATTCTGGTCGCCACATTACAGGAAGGATGTGAAGGATTTGGAGAGGATG
This sequence comes from Rhincodon typus, assembly GCF_021869965.1. Taxonomy (NCBI): domain Eukaryota; kingdom Metazoa; phylum Chordata; class Chondrichthyes; order Orectolobiformes; family Rhincodontidae; genus Rhincodon; species Rhincodon typus. The sequence continues at coordinate 54,021,666 of NC_063350.1, forward strand.
CAGAACAGGTGTACCAGGATGCTGCCTGCATTAGAGGGTGTGAGCTGTAAGGAGAGGCTAGAAAAACTTGCATTGTTTTCTCTGGAGCAGAGGTTGCTGAGGGGAGACTTGATAGAAGTCTATAAAATTATGAGATGCATAGGCAGGGTTGACAGTCAGAATCTTTTTCTCAGAGTTGAAATGTCTAAAACTAGGGGGCATGCATTCAAGGTGACAGGGGTAAGTTCAAAGGAGATGTGAGGGGCAAGTTTTTTTAGACAGAGTGTGGAGCGCACTGTCAGGGGTGGTGGAGGTAGATATGATAGGGCCGTTTAAGAGACTTTTAGGTAAGGACATGAATATGCAAGGAATAGAGGGTTATGGACCAAGGGCAGGCAGAGGGATTAGTTTAATTTGATGTCATGTTTGGCTCAACATCGTGTGCTGAAGTGCCCATTCCTGGGCTGTACAGTTCATAGATCATAGATCATAGAATCCCTACAGTGTGGAAACAGGTCCTTCGGCCCAGCAAGTCCACAACGACCCTCAGAGCATCCCACCCAGACCCATCCCCCTATAAACCCACCTAATATACACATTCCTGAACACTATGGGCAATTTAGCACGGCCAATCCACCAAGCCTGCACATCTTTGCATTGTGGGAGGAAACTGGAGCACCCGGAGGAAACCCACGCAGACACGGGGAGAATGTGCAAACTCCACACAGACAGTCACCCAAGGGTGGAATCGAACCCAGGTCCCTGGCGCTGTGAGGCAACAGTGTTCTATGTTAAAAAATTGCAGGATCATAGGGAAAGGTGCAGTAATGAGGCTAGTTGAGTTGTTCTTTCCATAGGGCTGACATGGACAAAGTAGGGCAGTTGTCTCCTTTTGTGCTATAATCATGCTACGTTTCTATAAGTATGTAAAGTCGAACTGAGGTTGACATCAGCAAAATTGTAATGGCGAATAAGAAAATGGCAGAGGAATTAAACAAGTATTATACTTGTCTTCATAGCAGATCATTCAAAACACATGCCAAATAGAATGGGGAGCTATAGGTCTAATGATGGTGAGGAACTTAAAGTAATTCATTTTAGTAAAGTACTTGGGAAACTAATGGACTAAAAGCCAACAAATTCCCTCATATCCCGCATGTTAGGATTCTAAAGAAGGTAACAACAGGGATAGTGACGCATTAACAGTGCTTTCTTCTGAAATTCCTTGGGTCCAGGACAAATCTCAGTGGGTTGAAATATAGCAAAAATAACAGCAATTCAAGAAAAGGAAAGAGAAAATAGGGAGTTCCAAGCCTGATATCAGTTGTCAGGGAAGATATTGGAATCCAGCATTAAGGAATGAACAACAGAGCACTTGGAAAATCATCATATGATTAGATAGTTAACATAGTTTTATGAACGGAAAATCATCCTTGACAAATCTGTTAGAGTATTTTGAGGATGTAAATAGCAGAGCAGATAAAGAAAAACGTGTAGATACAGTATTGCAGTACTTAATAAGATGCCGTTATACAAAAGCTCGTGGGGTTGGGGCAATACTCCTGCATGAATGGAGAATTGGTTTAAAGACAGAACACAATTGGAATAAACGGGCCTTTTTTAAAGCTGGTAGGAAATTATTAGAATCATTATTAGAATGATGCTGCAAGAATCAATGCTGAGGCTTCAGCTAAATACAATCAATTCTAATCACCTAGATGGGAGAGACCACATGTAATGTATCCTAAGTTGTTGACGATACAAAATGGCAAGTAACTCGTGAGAGAGATACCAAATGTCTTAAAACAGATATATAAAGTTTACGTGAGTGAACAAGAAAATAGCTGACGGAGTATGAAATGGGGAAATGTGAGATTATTCACATTGAAAGGAAGAATAAAAAAGCACAGGAACTAATTTCCCTCTCCCTAGATGTGGTGAGAAGGAGAAATAATTAGGTAATTTGGCATCGAAGTAAAACTTACCTCCTTCTTGCCACCTCACTAATTAAATTCTGGGTAAGAAGATCCAACTTTCCAATAACTTGTCTCCCTGGTTAGAAAGATGACTAAGTTCCAGATTGGGAAACAAGGATGACATGTCTGTTGGGTATGGGTGGGCTTTAATTGCTGCAATTCATGGACAATTGGATACGTGGATGGTGAGCAAACAAGGGGCTGGCCTCTGAAAGCCACACCGTTCCCCCTTTTCCAAAATGCCCAGATTAGACTGGGAGGAATGTGCAACAGGTCGGCATCACCATGAAACAGACTGAGTGGATGTGCACGAGAAGGGCAATGGGAGATAAAAACCGATGACAGAGAGCCCCTTTAACCAGTTGCTACTTATTAGAGCTCAAGTGTAATGTCACAGAAAAGTAGTTAAGCAGCTGGTTGTGTTATGTATTATAACTGGTGTATGTTATGTTGGGACAGTGTCCCTTCAAGAGGTGAGTCATTTGACACTGGAGAGTGTTCAACTTCTTCAGAATTGTTTGAGTTTTTACACGGTGCACAACTTTGGAATAAAAACGTCCCTGTTGTGTTGCAGCAAATGGCGAGTTTGTATGCTCTTAGTTGTGATGGAGGGTAGCACATGCCCAGAACAGAATAGATGGGTACTTTTTCCGTGACTCTTTTAATTGTGGTTTAAATCAGGACCTGTTACTACAGCTGAACAGTACATATAGGAAAGTCTCTTAAAGTATTTAACATGCAAATTAATTAATTAAATAGAGATGTATTTGCAGGTGATGTGTTGTATCTGGTGGATGCTCTTGCAATCTACAGTGACACATTTGCAGCAAGTGTTGGCTGTTTGAGGACTTTGGCTCAGAGCTGATGAGCTAGATTCTGAGCTGCAGACGCTGTGATACATTAGGGACGGGAAGAGGTATCTGGATGCTGTTTCAGGAAACGCACCACTTGGATTAATTACATCAAATTTGGCTTTGTGGTGAGGGACAGAGGATACGATTGTAGTGAGGCACATATTGGGATCTAGAAGTTAGCTCTGGAGGAGTCTTAGCCAGTGCGCTTGCCCAGTAGGTACAAAGTTCTTGGTCCTGGTGTGCACTAGGGCAGACCGCAGGAACGATGAGTGAAATGACCAAAGCACACAGCATCATTCAAGTGGGAAGAGAAAAGAGAGATAAAGTAGGGATTGGCATGGTTGGGGAATAGATACTATAGCCAGCAGCAAACTTAGAGAACCTCAAAGGCTGCATTCCTGTCTGGTACCGAGGTTACTTTTCTGCATTGTGGAGGAACATGACGTGGGAAAGGAAGGATCTGCTTGGGTATCAGTGACATAGGTACAACCAAGAAACAGGTCATGCTTTGAGATTATGAGCAGTTTGGGTCTAAATTGAAAAGCAAAAATACAAAGATAATTATTATATTAGGATACTACCTGAGCCATGTGGTTGATCTTAGGGTAAATAAGATTAGAGAGGTAAAGACAAAGACTGATTTGGGAGAAATGGGTTTTGACTCATGGGATACTGACACCAGTACTGAGGAAGGAGAGAGCTGAACCATTGGGATAGACTTTATTTAAATCATGCTGGGACCACCTTCCTGGCCAATCATATAACTAGGGTTGTAGATAGGGCTTTAACTAATTAGCGTGGGAAAGGTTCAATTTAAGGACAGTTTAAAAATAAAATAAAAACAAGTAGAGTGCAAAGTAGTAAAGAGGTGAATGATTGCCAAACTATCGCAGGAAAGGGCAGAAATATAAACAGTAGATTGCAGCAGAAATTCGAACTAGAATAACTAGAGCAAAGTTTAAAGCTCTTTATCTGAATGTGCACAACATTTATAACGTGATTGATGTGTTGACAGCACAAATAAAAACAAATGAATAGTACCTGATAGCCATTTTACAGGCATGGTTGCAAGGTAACAAGAACTGGAAACTCAATATTCTAGAGTGTTTGACATTCTGAAAAAATAGCCAAAAAGGAAATAGGCAGGGAAATGTTGTTCATAAAAGAAGGAATCAGCGAGGGGTAAGTAGTGATGTAGGTGTAATAGATTGTGGTGTGGAATGAGTTTGAATGGAAATAAGGAATAGCAAGGGAAAGAAATGATGGGTGGAGTCATTTATAAGCCTCTGAAGAGTTCTCTCACTGCAGGACAATTTACAAATCAGGAAATAATAGAGGAGCATAAGAAGGGCACAATAATATTTAGATGATTTTAAGCTGATATTGACTGGACAAATTAGATGAATAAAGGTACCATGGAATACAAATTTGTAGATTGTATCAGAGATTTTTTCTTAGAGTGTTATTTTGCACAACTTGGGAACAGGCTATTTTAGATTTAGTAATGTGTAATAAAAAATGTGAATAAAAAATGTTATGGTCCAGATGAAACCCCCTCAAAATATATTAAGAAAACAGCCTAGACCCTAAATTTTTCTTATTTTAAAGGCAAGCACCAGGCATTGCATTCTGGATGCAATTTGATTGGTCAAGCTACCAGATTTGAAGCAAAACACAGTCTATTCATACACTATAGTTAAAATACAACAAAAGAAAGAAGAAATTGGAATAATTTATCTCCATTGGAAACCTTACCAGAATAAAAGATTATTTTACTATTAAACAGTAACTGTTCCAACGTAGTAACATCCCATAAACACACCCTGGGCAAAAGGCAAATTCAGAAAGTAGGCAATTCTGCAGTCCAGGAGGAAAAACGTGAAGAGAAAACTCTGAGAAAAGGAGAGTAGCAGGGAGAGATGAACTGCAGCTTCTACTCAGCTTCAAGACCCAGCAATAACTGCTACTAAAAACTAAAACTAAAAATCATGGTTCTGTGGGCGTTTGACCCCACCCCTTCAGGATGCTTCTATTGTTCCAATGTAAAAAAACCAAGTCCTCACAAGCTGTTTATTTTACAGGCTTTCAATAGACAGCTCCCATCAGTGCAATCAAGTAGCATTACCAAAGATAATTGATTCGATCAATGTGCTGCTGGGGTGATATAAAATGAGAGAGCAACCTCTCCTTTTGCAGTGAGCCTACAGAGCACAAGATGACAATGGTTTTTATCTATCTAATTAATTGCTGATTATTGCTGTGTTCAATTAATTGATATTTTTGCAGCACAGCAGGATGCACCTCTGCCTTCAACTGATTGCTGGTTGAAGATCTGCATCAGTCTGCATCCAGATTCTCTGTTATGTAATGCAGATATTTTCTAAGGAATCTGGTTGGGGATGTTATTACACACCTCTGGAGCAAGTGAACCAAGGCCTCCTTGCTCAGAGGCAGGAATATTACCACAGTGCAGCACAAGAGCCTAATGGACACAACAAGCACAACTGATGGAAATGTGCAATTGTGATGTGAAGACATGGTCAGTATTGCTTCAGGCAAAGGGACTTTGAATTAGCATAAAAGATAATCAAGTGTAGGCACTTAAAATTTTGCACCTTCAACATTATTCAATTTAAATCCACCCAGATTAAACTGGTCTCTGTTAAAAAAAATACATGCAAAAGACTTCAGGCCACCACTTGGAACTTGTTCTTCAGCCTATTTCCCTGCCCTCTTACTCCTCGTTATTTTTTTCACATTTTTAACTTAAATTCTCTAATGATTGAATAAACACCATTACAAACATTTTGGCTGCATCAGTGTTGTCAAATTCTCTCCATAACTATTAGAACTTCAATTAAGTCCAAAAATTTTTTCCAAAGGAAAGAACATCAACTTCTGGGACAGACAATTGAGCTGTCCCCTTTTCCACATTTACCTAGTACCAGTGTATGTTTGTAAATATCCATGGATCACTTACCATTGACATCTAGCTGAATCAGCAGTACGTCTTTATTTCGCTTATAGTATGTTCTAAATTCTTCAGCTGTGGCAGGAATACTAGTGAAGCAGCCTTTATGATGTAATCAGTGTGTGATATGAAGGGCAGGGGTAAGGTGATGGGGTAGGTTGTAAGATGTAGTGTTTTAAAGGATTTTAGGGGACAGAAGGTGCAATCAGTGTGTGGCAAGAATGATATCAGGGCTGGCTGTATCATCTAATCAGCATGACAGTGATGACTGATACCTTTATGATGTAATCAGTGTATGACATGGAAAGGTTTAAAAAACTTGGCATCTTGCTATGGTTGCAATTAAGCAATTAACAGAAAATTAACAACAATCAAATTGGTCTTCAGTGATGTACAAACAGGTAATAACGAACAGCAGCTTGATTTACAGGTAACCTGATTTTCTTTTTCATTGGCTTCAAAGTTAATTTTCTGCAAGACCATTTCTCATCCACAAGATTTGCTGAGAATGTGACTCATCTCTAAAGATATAGACATATATGGGCTGGATTTTTGTGACAGGAGACAGGAAGTGGGTTAAGGCCAGCGAATGGACTTTATGTGACAAATAATCTACATTCCAGAGTAATTAAGGAAGTGGTGCTATAAATAGTCGAAGTATTGGTGGTGTTCTTCCAAGATTCTTTAGACTCTGGAACAGTTCCTATAGATTGGAGGGTACCTAATGTAATACCACTATTTTAAAAAGGAGGTAGAGGGAAACAGGGAATTATAGACCAGTGGAATCTAACATTGGTGGTGGGGAAGGTACCAGAGTCCATTATCAAGAATTTTATAGCAGACCACTTAGAAGACATTGGTAGAATTAGATGCAGTCAGCATGGATTTATGGAAGGGAAATCATGCTTGACAAATCTATTGGAACTCTTCAAGGATATAACTAGTAAGACTGTAAAGTTGTATACTTTTTCTTTATTTTCCTACCTTTATATTCCATGCTTTGATTTATTTTAGTGTTTTAAGATGAAACTGGAGAGTGGCAACAGCATACAACACTTTTCACTTTGTAACAAAATACACATGACAATAAAAAGATCATGTCAAATCAAATGATAGAGTTGATCAGGGGAACCAGTGGATGTGGTTTATTTGAACTTTCAGAAGGCTTTCGACAAAGTCCCATGTAAGAGATTAATGTGTAAAATTAAAATACATGGGATTGGGGATATTTTGTTTAGATGGTTAGAAAATTGGTTAGCAGACAGGAAACAAAGATTAGGAATAATTGGGTCTATTTTCTGAATGGCAGGCAGGGACTAGTAGGGTACCACAAGTATTTGTACTAGGCCCACAGCTATTCACAAACATGTTAATGAGTTAGATGAGGGGGGAATCTCAAAATTTGCAGATGCTACAAAGCTGGTTGGAAGGGTCAGCTGTGAGGAAGATGCAGACATGTTACAGGGAAAGGGCGAGAATGTATTTTTAAATCCTCCCACAAATAACATTCTTTACAGTAGCTGTTAACGTGATTCCAAAAAAAAGTTAAGCTAATTGGCCTGTAGTTACATTTTTAAAAAAGTCTTCTTCCCTTTTTAAATAAAGGTGTTACATTTACAGTTTTCTAATCCACTGGGGCATTTCCAGGATCTAAGGACTCTTGGAAGATTACTACCAGTGAATCCAATACCTATGTAGCTACTTTCTTTAGCCCCATTAGCTTTCCTAGCACGTTTTTTTACTAGTGGTAGTTATTGCATTTATTTCCTCTCCTCCTCTTACCCCTTGATTAGTTAATAATTTTGGAATGCTATTAGTGTCTTCAGACCTTGATCAGATGGGCCAATAGGCTGAGGAGTGGCAGATGGAGTTCTATTTAGATAAATGTGAGGTGTTGCATTTTGGTAAGGCGAATCAGGGCAGGACTTACACAATTAATGGTAGGCCCCTGGGGAGTGTTGCCGAACAAAGAGACTTAGGGGTGCAGGTGCATAGTTCCTTGAATGTGGAATTGTAGGTAGATAGTATGGTGAAGGCGGCATTGGGCACACTTGCCATCATTGGTCAGAACATTGAGTAGAGAATTTGGGATGTCATATTGCAGCTGTACAGGGCATTGGTGAGGCCACTTTTAGAATATTGTTTACAATTCTGATTGCCCTTCTATAGGAAGGATATTGTTAAACTTGAGTGGGTCCAGAAAAGATTTACAAGGATATTGCCAGGACTAGAGGGTTTGAGTTATAGGGAGAGGCTGAATAGACTGTGGCTTTTTTCCCTGGAGCATTGGATGCTGAGGGTGACATCATACAGGTTTATAAATTCATGAGGAGCATGGATAGGGTGAATAGACAAGGTCTTTTTCCTAGGGTAGGAGATTCCAAAACTAGAGGGCATAGGTTTAAGGTGAGTGGAGAAAGACTTAAAAAGGACCTGAGGGGTAACTTTTTCACGCAGAGGGTGGTGCATATGGAACAAGCTGCCAGAGGAAGTGATGGAGTAGGGTACAATTACAACATTTAAAAGGCATTTGGATGGCCATATGAACAGGAAGGATTTAGATGGACATGGGCCAAATGCTGGCAAATGGGCCCAGGTCAGATTGGGATGTCTGGTCAGCATGGACGAGTCGGACTGAAAGGTTTGATTCCATGCTGTATGAATCTATGACTATGTAACTGTGAAGTGCTACAAAGTATTTATTCAATTCCTGTGCCATTTACTTGTTCCCCATTATTATTTCTCCAGGCTCGTTCTTTAAGGGGCCTATGGTCACTTTGGCTTCTGTCTTCCTTTTTATATATCAAACTTTGTCTTCAACTTTCTCAATGAATGAACTTCTACAGCCCCCTAGAGGACAGAATTCCAAAGATTCACCACCCTCTGAATGAAGATCCTTCTCATCTTAGTCCCAAATGGTTCTGAGTTTGTATCCTCTAGTTTTAAACCTCACAGCTAGGGGAAACATCTTTTCTGCATCTACTCTGCTTATCCCCTTAGGAATTTGGTAAGTTTCCAAGAGATCAGTTCTCTTTTTTCTGTTTCTTCTAAACTGCAGAGAATACCTTCTCAGTCTTTTCATATGATGGCCTAGCTATCCCAGGAATCAGTCTGAAGTAACTCCACAGGGACCGGTATCCTGTCACGAAATCAGCCTTTATTAATACATGAATAGTGTTTGACTTTAGTACTGCTTCATTTACTAGAGTGTCAGTATCCCTGGCACTTTTTATATATGTCAGCCAGGGCTTCCGGATTGGACCAGATTAACTGCTCCAATCAGGAAAGTCATATTCTATGACTTTTCTGAAGAACGGTCTAGACTTGAATCGTCAGCCTTCCTGCTCCTCTGATGCTGCCTGGCCTGCTGTGTTCATCCAGCTCCACACTGTGTTATCTCATATTTTATGAGGTCCAGCTGGCTGACAATCACTACATCCCTCCCCCTCTGAGTCTGCAAACATAGGTCGGTTCTTCTACTTAGAGAGACTTTGGATCAACAATCTGACTTCAAACAGGTCAATCACATCCCAATAAATATGACCATGTCCTCACATAAAGAGGATCTACATCCAAGGTATAAACAGACCAGTTAAGACGTTTGATTCATCAGTTGAACTGGTTATGCACTCAGATTAGATACAATGCCAGTTATGAAATATTGGAACTCTGTTATAACATACTATTATTGAGGAGATGTAGAGCAAATGAAACATTAAAGAAATTAAGTTCAGACAAATGTTCGCTCAAGTTTCCAGCATTGGGTGATACGAAGATATCAAGTTAGTAATTTTTAGTTTCACATACCAATCTTTTAGTTTGCTTTTCTAGCACGGTCAGCATTTGTGCAAAAAAATTTATACTTACAGGAAATTGGGTGAAATAGTCTACCCTACCACATACGTGCGTCATATATGTAGTCATGTTGGTTTCCATGTGTTTGCACCAGTGAATATTTCTACAACTGCTCAGGTGTTAATCTATATTCATTGAATGCTAAAGAATGCAAAAGAGGTTTCTGACCATGAAGATCAGGAAAACTGAACTGGCTGAAAGGATTTAAGGATTTAACATTGGTTTTGGAGGTAGTATGTTAGCATAGTAGAGGATTATTTAACTAATAGAAGACAAAGTTGGGATATGGGGCGCATTTTCAATTTGGCAACCTGTAACTAGTAGAATGCCACAAGGATCAGTGTTAGAGCCATCATAACTTACTATATTTAATATATATGTACTATAGAAGTTAAGTGAGTGGGCAAAAACTTGAGTCATAGTCATACAGTAAGGAAGCAGCCCCTTTGGTCCAACCAGTCCATGCCAAACATAATCCCATATTAAACTAGTTCCACCCGCCTGTTCCTGGCCCATATTCCTCCAAACCTTTCCTATCCATGTACTTATCTAAATGTCTTTTAAATGTTGCAATTATGCATCCACCACTTCTTCAGGAAGTTCATTCACGTGAACGATCCTCTGTGTAAAAAACGTGTCTGTCATGTCTTTTTTAAATCTCTCTTCTGTCACCCTAAAAATATGTCCCTGGTCTTGAAATTCCCCATCCTAGGAGAAAGACACCTACGATTTAGCTGATCTACACTCCTCATGATTTTATAAACCTCTAGAAAATCACCTCTCACGCTCCAATGAAAAAAGTTCCAGCCTATTCAGCCTTCCTTTATAACTCAAACCTTCCATATTGTGGGTAATAGGAGACACAAATGGAATCTTTTCTGCCCACCACCCACCGCCCCCAAAGCACTGACATCTTTCCTGAACTGTGGTGCTTAGAGTTGGCCTAACCAACTGTTATAAAAGTTTGTCATAACCTTTTTACTTTTGTACTTTCTGATTCTGATTCTGTTTATAAAGATTTTTAAACTTCCTCTCAACTTGCACACTTGCCATTGCACACTTCAAGATCTCTCTATTCTGATACTCCCTTCAAAATAGTACTATTTAACTTATTGTCTCTCCTCATTCTTCCGACCAAAATACATCACTTTACGCCTATCTGTAATAAACTGCACCTACAATGTACCGACTCATTTCACCAATCTGGATCTTCCTGAACTGTGTAACTATCTGCCTCACTGTTCATATTTCCAAGTTTTATGTCATCTACAAGTGTTAATTTTAAAATCTCACGCCTGTACAACTTTTCAATGTAACTTGCTTCCTTTTATCATGCAACTCCCACACCTTAGTGCTAAGGTTTACCATCATAAATTCATATGCCTACATTTAGAATTGAAATTGAAAGTGCAGACTGGCATTTGATTGCTGCCAGGGGCACTGATGGTGTCAGTTTAGAATCTCTCCAAATCTCCAACCAGCTCTCCAACTTTACTTCTCAAGTTGCTCTAAGTTTAGTATTTCATCATTAATTCATTATATACTAAAATCACTGTATGGGTCACAATATTCTATTTGAAAATATTAGATTCTTCAGCTACTATTCCAACATTCTCCTGTTTCATGAACTCCTGTGAAATGCCTTGCAATGGTTTTACTGCATCAGGCTCTTACTTATTGATTACAATTACGCCTTCATCACCATAATTTCCAACAAACTCATCTCCAAACTCCAAGATATAGATCTTGACTCCCCCCTCTGTAGCTGGATCCTTGACTTCCTGACCTATACAATGGAATCAGTAAGAATGGGCTACAACACGTGCTCCACCATAACCCTCAACACCGGTGCCCCACAAAGCTGTGTACTCAGCCCCTTGCTGTATTCTTTATACACTCACGACTATGTGGCCAAATTCCACCCCAACTCCATTTACATGTTTGCTGACGGCAAACAATGACGTGACAGAATACAAGAAAGAAATTGAGTGTTTAGGAGCATTCTGTAAAGATGACAATCTCTCCAACAATGTCAGCAAAATGAAGGAGCTGGTCATTGACTTCAAGAAGCGGAGTGGAGAGCACGTCCCTATCTGCATCAATGGTGCTGAGGTGGAGATGGTTGCAAGTGTCAAATTCTGAGAGCGATGATCAGCAACAACCTGTCCTGGTCCACCCATGCTGATGTGATGGTCAAGAAAGTACAACAATGTCTCTATTTCCACAGGAGGCTAAGGAAATTCAGCATGTCCACAAGGACTCTTACCAATTTTTATAGATGCGCCATACAATGCATCCTAGAATGCATCCTACCACATAGAATGTAGTATGGCAACTACTCTTCCCAAGACTGCAAGAAACTACAGAGATTGGTGAACACAGCTCAGTCTATCACAGAAGCCAGCCTTACATCCATTGACTCCATCTACACTTCCCACTGCCTTGGGAAAGCAACCAACATAATCAAAGACCCCTCCCACCCGTTACGCTCTCCTGCACCCTCTTCTGTTGGGTGAAGATAGAAAAGTTTGAATACACTTACGAATAGATTCAAAAACAGCCTCTTCCCTGCTATTATCAAGCCTTTTGAACTTGTCAAATTTCTGATCTCTCTCTATGCACCTTCTCTATGGCTGTAACACTGTATTTGGCACACTGCTCAGCTACCCTGATGCACTTCATGTGGTGATCTTCCTCTCTAGCACACAAGACAACACTTTTCACTGTATCTCAGTACCCGACAACAGTAAATAATCAATAAATTAAAAGTGCTATACAAATGCAAGCAGTTGTGCATTATAATGGGTAAATGCATGCTAGAACTGTTAACAGATACTGCGGCTAGCATCTGTCTTGCATGCAGGTGGCACTATGGTGAGCTTTTACAATGCATCCTACTTTAGACTTTAATAGTAGTAACAATACTTAAAAGCAAGGAAATGCTGTAAATCTATTTGTAGTTACACATGCTGGCCATTCGGTGGTACTGTGCCACAAACCCTGATGTATTGCTTTTTGTTGAACCTATCCTTGATGAAAGTGACTGATTTATAAATCTATTACTATGATTTTTTATTTAGTTCTAGGATGGTGGCATACTGGTTACTTTAAGGTGAAGGGTTTAAAAAATAACTAAGTCAGCCAGTTCTTCCGGAATGAGTACATAATACAGCACGCAGAGATGCCTGGAGTGGTAACACAAGATTGTTAGTATTATGCTGGTTTGATGAGAGGAAATGTAGGGAGGATGACCAACCTGATCATGACACTGTGGTACAGGGAGCCATTCAAGTTGGTGGAGAAAATAAGAATGTAGTGGTGGTAGGGGGCAGTATACTGTGATAGGGGATAGATACTGTTCCCTGCAGCAGTGAAGGTTGGTGCCAGGGTTAAGGATATCTCCTCAGGGCTGGAGAGCAACTTGGAGGCTATTTTGGATCTGGTTTTGTGTAATGAGGCAGATTTAATAAATGATCTTAGAATAAAAGATCCCCTTAGGAACAATGACCATAAGGTGGTAGTATTTAGGGCGGCATGGTGGCTCAGTGGTTAGCACTGCTGCCTCACAGCATCAGGGACCCGGGCTCGATTCCACCCTCGGCGACTGTCTGTGTGGAGTTTGCACATTCTCCCCGTGTCTGCGTGGGTTTCCTCTGGTTGCTCCGGTTTCCTCCCACAGTCCAAAGATGTGCAGGTTAGGTGGATTGGCCATGCTAAATTGCCCTTGGTGTCCAGGGATATTTACACTAAGTGGGTTAGGCATGGGGAAATGCAGGGGTAGGGGAATGAGTCTGGGTGGCATGCTCTTCGGAGGGGCAGTGTGGTCTAGTTGGGCTGAATGGCCTGTTTCCACACTGTAGGGATTCTATGATGATTCTATGATGATGAATTTAGTATTCAGTTTGACAATGAGAAACTTGAGTCGGAACCAATGGTGCTAAACTTAACATGGGAACGAGGGCAGATTGGCTGGAATGGACTGGGAAAGGAGTTTAGCAAAAATGATAGTTGAAGAACAGTGGCAGACAATTAATAAAAATAGTTACTGGCTCACGGCAAAGATATATCCCAGTGAATAAAAAGGATTTCAGAAATCCCACCATAGTTAACCAGGGAAGTTAAAGACAGTATTAAATTGACAGAAAAAAAAATACAATGTGGCAAAGATTAGTGGTAAATCAGAGGACTGGGAAAGTTTTAAAAGCCAACAGAAGTTGACAAAAAGGGAGAAAAAAAAGGGTATACTAGCAAGTAACATGAGAACAGTCAGTAACATTTTCTTTAAATATGTGAAAGGGAAGAGAGGTGTTGGAGGTAATAAAAGACAGGGAGTTGACATAATTGGGCGGGGGAGGGTGATTTTCAGAACGACAACCTCTAGCTGATGGAATTCCACAGGGATCCGTGCTGGGCCACCACTATTTACAATATATATTAATGACTTGGATGATGGAAGTGAATGTTATTGCCAATTTTACAGATAGCATAAAAATAGGTGGGAAGACAAGCAGTGAGGATGACACAAGTAGGCCACAGAGGGACATAGACAGGTTAAGTGAGTGGACAAAAACTTGGCATATTGAATCTAATGTGGGAAATTGTCAGGTTATGCCCTTTGACAGGCAGAAAAGGTTTGAATATTATTTAAATGGAAATTGACCGCAGAAAGCTGCAGCACAGAGGGATTGGTGGTCCTACTGCATGAATCACAAAAAAACTAGCATTCAAAGTCAGTAGGATATTTCAAATAGAACAGTGCATAAAAATAGGGCGGTCTTGCTAAAACTATACAAAATACTGGTCAGATCACAGCTGGAATACTGTGAACAGTTTTGGTCCCCTTATCTAAGGAAAGATATACTGGCATTGGAGGCAGTCCAGCGCAAGTTCACTAGGCTGATACCAGATATGGAGGGACTTTCTTATGAGGATAGATTGAGTAGGTTGGGCCTATACTCACTGGAGTTTCAAAGAATGAGAAATGACCTTACTGAAACATACAAGATTCTTAGGAAGACAACAAGGTAGATGCTGAGAGATTGTTTCCCTTTGTGGGAAAGTCTAGGACCAGAGGGAACAATTTCAGAATAAAGAGTTACCCATTTAAGACTGAAGTAGGTAGGACTTTTTTTCTGAGGATGGTGAATCTATGGCTTGGTTGTTAAAGCTGAGAAATTTTTAATCATTAAGGAAATCAAGGGTTATGAGGATAATGTAGGAAAGTGGAGTTATGAATTATCAGGTCAGCCTCATTGAATGGCAGAGCAGCCTCAATGGGTGGATTGGTCTATTTCTGCTCCTATGTCTTACAGAATGTTAGATTTTCACAAACAGTTCATGTGGTCTATTCTGTTGGCTCAATTTTGCGAGAAGCAAAGCTCAGTATTGGAACTTGAACTAGTACTTAAATGAGGGACAGCTTTAAGTTAGTGATACCGTTCTGTTCATTTGACTAAGGTATCAAAGAATATGAATAAATTTGAAGTCAATGGGAATCAGGGGAAAACTCTATATTGGTTGAAGACAGACCAAGTACAAAGAAAGTTAGTTGCATGAGCCAATCATCTGAGTCCGGAATATTGCTGCAGGTATTTGTCAGGGTAGTGTCATACTCAGCTGCTTCATCGATGAGCTTGTCTCCATCATATGGTCAGAAATGGGGGTGTTTGCTGCTGATTGCACAATGAGTAGCATCATTAGTGACTCCTCAGATACTGCAGCAGCTCATGTCTTGGAGTCACAGAATTGTTACGGCACAGAATGAGGCCATTGCCCACTGTGCCTTTATTGGCTCTTCAAATGAGCATCACTACCAAGTGTCAATCTCCTGTTTTTTTTCCTCCATACCCTTGCATGCTATTTCTATCCAAATAACCATCTAGTGCCCTCTTGAATGCCTAAGTTGAATCTGTTGCCCTAGCCTTGGCATCCCCACATTTCCAAAATGCATTTCATCCCCTAACTACTCTCTGTATGAAAATGTTTCTTCTCTCATGTAAGCCTTGCATCTTTTGCACACCATTTTAAATCTATTCCCTTACTTTCTCGTTCCTTTTATGAATGCGAACAGCTTCTTTCTACTTACCCTATCCAGCTTGCTCATGATTTTGAAAATCTCTATCAAGTCTCCTCTTAGCATTCTTCTCTCCAAGGACAACCATCCCAACTTCCATATATTCTCATAACTGAAGGTTCTCATTCCTGTAGCCATTGTAATTTTTTTCTACACACTCTCCAATACATTCACATCTTTTCTTTAATGGAGTGCCCACAACTGTGCACTATGGTCTAGCTGAGGTCTAACAAGTACCTTATACAAGTTGAACAAGACCTCCTTGCTTTTGTACTCTCTGCTCAGAGCAAAGCAGGTGAGGGTGCTGTATATTTTATTAACTGCTCTCTGCCTGTCTTGCCACGATTAATGATCTATGCATATATACACCCAAGTCCCTTTGCTCTGCACCCACTTTAGAATTGTACTCCCATCTTTCTTTCTACTAAAATGCGTCACCCCACACATTCTGCATTGAACATCATCTGACACTTATCTGCCCACTCCACCATCTTGTCAATGTCTTTTTAGAGTTCCACAAAGTCCTGCTCACAGTTTACAATTCTTCCAAGTTTCATATCACCTACAAACTTTGCAACTGTACCTTGTGTACCAAGGTCTAGATCACTAATGTATATCAGGAAAAGCAAGGGTCCCAATACTGACCCTTGGGGAAGACCACTACAAACCTTACTCCAGCCTTAAAACTATCATTGACCATTAATAACCATTCAGTTCTGAAGATGTCATACCAGACTCAAAATGTTAACTCTGTTTCTCCCTCCACTTATTCAGTTTCTACCGCATTCTGTTTGTTTAATTGACCAGTACTCTCACTTTCCCTTTTATATCATGACCTATACCTTTCCTCACAGTATCATTGCCTTCCAGAAGTCCATGCATACCACATCAACAGTGTTACCTCACTGAGCCTTTCTGTTATTTCTTCAAAAATCTCTAGCAAGTTCATTAAAGATGAACTTCCCCTTTAGAAATCCATGCTGACTCTTCCTAATGAACCCTTTGTTTTCCATGTGACTACTAATTCTATCCTGAATAACTATTTGTAAAAGGTTCTCCACCATCCAAGTTAAACTGATTGGTCTGTAATTGCTGGTATTATCCTCAAAACTTTAACTGAACAAGGCCACAGTGTTGGCAGTCTTCCAGCACTTCCCAGGAATCCAGGGAAGACTGAAATATTATAGCTAGTGCCCTCACAATTTCTACCCTCATTTCATCCAGTCCAGATGCCTTGTTAATCTATCAAAGATTTATTCCTATTAATTTTGAATCCTTCTGGTGACAGGGTTTCATAGAATCCCTACAGTGTGGAAACTGGCCCTTCGGCCCAACAAGTCCACACTGACCCTCACAGCATCCCACCCAGACCCATCCACCTGTAACCCACCGAAACCACACATCCCTGAACACAATGGGCAATTTAGTATGACCAATCCACCTAGCCTGCACATCTTTGGACTGTGGGAGGAAACCGGAGCACCCGGAGGAAACCCACGCAGACACGAGGAGAATGTGCAAACTCCACACAGACAGACAGTTGCTCGAGGGTGGAATCGAACCCGGGTCCCTGGCGCTGTGAGGCAGCAGTGCTAACCACTGAGCCACTGAGCCGCCCCCCTGTGTCACCACAGCTAGGGCAGCATCTTCCCCTTTTATAAAGACAGACGCAAAGTATTCAATTAAAACTTCGGACATGCCCCTGCTTCCATGTGTACATTCCTTTTTTATTTTCTAATTGGCCCAACTTTTCTATTACCTACTCTTTTACTATTTAAGTGCCTATAAAAGACTTTGAAATTTCCCTTTATTTTAGCTGCCAGTGTTTTCTCATAATTCCTCTTTGCTTCTCTTACTTACCTCCCTTGAAACGTTCGGTGTTCCTTCTTGATTCTCAATTGTATTTTCTGCTGCACACTTGTCGTAAGTACACTGTTCTTCCTAATGTCAATTTCAACATCCTTTGTCATTCAGGAATCTCTGGATTTGTTTGTCCTATCTTTCTCATTTGAAGAAATATACCTCATCTGTACCTGAAACACCTGCTTTTTGAAGTTATCCCATTGTTCAGTTCCTGTTTTTCCTGCTAATCCCTTATTCCAGTCAACCTTGCCCAGCCCTGTTGTTGGTCCATTGAAGTTAGCTCTCTGTTATTGTATTTTTCTTATCAGGATCATTGCATGTCTTGTTCAATTATCATTCTGAAACTTAAGATGCGATGATTACTGTCTCCTAAATGCTTCCTCACTGACACTTGGTGCACCTGGCCCACTCATTTCCATGTACCAGATCTAACAATGCATCCCCTCTTGTTGGACCAAGTCCAAATGAAGCAAACTCTGGACAAGATTCAGGCAATGGGCTGATAGTGGGGAGCCATACTTTTGCAATACAAATGTCGAGCAGTGCCAACATATTTCTCTAAGGTGACAGGAAGGAGTAGCAAGCTAAGACAACCATGGAAAACCAGAGATCCTTAGGATACGATGAAAAGGAAGAGAGGCTTTTAGCAGGTACAAGGGGAACAAATCAATGGAGGCAATAGTGGAGTACAGAAGGTGCATGAAGAAGCTTAAGAAAGCAATTAGGAAAGCAAAGAGGGGATATGTGAGAGCTCTGGTGAAAGTAGGGAAAATATTCTATAAGTATATCGATGGGAAGAGGATAACCAAGGAAAGAGTAAGGCCAATTGGGGACTAAGGATGCAATCTTTGGGTGGAGCAAGAGGACATTGGTCGACTACTGAGCCAATACTTTACATTCATCTTCACTCAAGAGAATGAGGATGAAGATATGGAACCCAGGGAGAGATTGTGAGATGCTTGAGCAAATTTGACACAGGAAAGGTCAAAGTATTGGAGGTATTGGCAGTCTTAAAGGTAGACAAATGTCCAGGTCCAGATGAACTGTATCCCAGGTTGCTGTGGGAGGCAAAGAAGGAGACTACAGAGGCACTGACCCAAATTTTTACTTCCTCTCTAGCCATGGGGGAGGTGCCAGAGGACTGGAGAACAGCTAATGTGGTTCTGGTATTTAACAAGGGTTGTAGAAGTAAGTCAGAGAACTACAGACCAGTGAGTCTCACTTCAGTAGTAGGTAAACCATTGGAGAGAATTCTGAAGGAGAACATCTGTCTCCACTTGAAGAGGCAAGGCTTGATCAGGGATAGTCAGCATGGCTTTGACAAAGGGAGGTCATTCCTAACTAATTTGATTGAAATTTTTGAGGAGGTGATCAGGCATGTAGATGAGGGTACTGCAGTTCATGTAATTTATACGGATTTCAGCAAAGTCTTTGACAAGGTCCCACATAGGAGACTTATCAAGAAAGCAAAAGCACATGGGATACGGAGTAATTTGATAAAGTGGATTCAAAATTGGCTCAGCTGTAGAATGTGGAGGGTGATGACAATGACTGGAAGCCAGTGTCCAATGGCATACCACAGGGGTTTGTGCTGGGTCCCCTATTATTCATCATTAATATCAATAATATAGATGATTCTGTACAGGGTTGGATTAGTAAGTTTGTGGATGACACAAAGATTGGTTGGTTGGTTAACAGCACGGTTGAGAATCTTTGGCTACAAGAAGATGCAAATGGGATAGTTAAATTGGCAGATAAGAGGCAGCTGCAATTCATATGGCAGATTTCAAGACTAGGGGGCATATTTTTAAGGTGAAGAGAAAGATCTAAAAAAAGACATGAGGGACAATTTTTTTGTTTTACACACAGTGGTTTGTGTGTGGAATGAACTTCCAGAGGAAGTGATGGATGTGGGTACAGTTATAACATTTAAAAGGCATTTAGATAAGTACTCGAATGAAAAATGCTCAGAGTGGTATGGGTCACGTGCAGGCAGGTGGACTAGTTTAGTTTGGGATTGTGGTCGGCATGGACTGGTTGGACTGAAGGGTCTGTTTCTGTGCTATATGACTCTATGACTCTAAGTCCGAGTGACACACTCAGCGTTCAACTAAACACTAAGACCTCCTCTCTCTCCCACCTCTATGCAGTGCTGCGTCTGTGAGCTTGTGCAAAGTGGAGGCATGCTGCTTTGCATATCTCAACTTGGGCTCAAATACACTCATCATGGAGATATCATGGGCAGAGGTTGACACAGCAATTTCGTGCAGGAGCAGCCTCTGTCACTCGACACTGCTGTACAGTATACATGCTTATTCCAAGGGGGCTGAGGACGTTAATGATGATACTAGCATCCTGAGATGAATGGCACTCACATCCTCTTTGATGACTGCCTCAGTCCTTGACTGATTCACCAGATAACTGGTGAAGGATACTAGTTGGGATGCAACTGGCATTTTCTCCAAAAATCTCTCTGCCATCAGTCCCACTGACCATTTAAAGGTCACAGAATGGCAATATCCCATAAACGCCAGGTCACAGTTCCAGCATGCATTTTATTTGCTGCCCCGTATAGCTTTCCATGATGTTGTTCATTCTGTTCTATAAGTAAGCTCATGAACCACTATGACATACAGGAACTGCACAGCGTCCTCCATTCTTAGCCCATGACCCTGAACTTGAGGCCCTGAAACTCTGCCCAGCTGAGCAGGGCAGTGTTTGACCACCACCTTTGAGGGATCTGCCTATAGCTATCTCTTTCTTCGTCACGTTTTCCTGCACATTCATCTCATACTCATCACTCAATATCAACCTATTTAAGTGAATACAAGAACTCACCAAAGTAGTAGTATCTGGTGGAGAATGTGCTGGTAAGATGTGATCTCCTCTGAGATTTCCTTTACTTGCACTTGGCTCATTGATGGCAAAGGAAAAGAACTACATACCCTAACATTAGAACTCACAGCAGATACAAGAACAGATCATAAGAACAAGCCTTGGGGAGTAGAAACTTTTGTTATCCTGAAGCTTTCCAATGTAAATGAATTTTTGGCATGCTGTCAAACAGAATAGAGGGCAAGACACTCTTTAATATACGCAACTCAGTTTCTATTGACCATCTTCATCAGGAATGGCAATTCCCTCCTTTCATAACTTGCTTGTAGACAGCAAGCCTGGCCATCTCCATGATTCCTCTTGCATGGTGGTGAAAATCTGAAGAATAAGGTCCCCTCTTCGCAGATGCATTGTCACCTGTTTCTGCTTTACTTTTGCAGAACTTTTGGGGTCTGCTGGCCTTTACGGCCAAAGCCAACTATTCTTACCTATTGGTAGCCATATGTGTCAGTGCTGCAATGTCGTCAGCAACACTGTGCCTCTCAGGGTTATAGAGCGGGTCAGTAAGTGTACCTCAGGCCTTTTAGCTGATGTGTCTAAAACTTAAAGACCTGTCTTGAAGGTGCGGCATTGTAAGCATATTGCCAAAGCAGTTAAGAAAACTGAACTGGATCTGCTTCCTCCAGACTACACTATCAGCTTGTGCTTTGTCACTTTGATCTAGGCATACTTTGCTTGGGATGGTGGCCTTTTGCTTCCACCTTGATAAAAAGAGAACTTCTCTCTCATTGCATATCTCAAGGGAACCTTCAGATTGGCATCAGCAAAGTGAAGGGCAGTCCTGGCCTATGTTCCAGTGCTCTGCCTTTCCTGCTCAAGTGTTATACAGCAAGGAATTCACAAAAACAGCAATCACAGCAATGGCTGCTCTGGTGGCTTTTCTTAGTCTGAACTCTGTTCACGCTCCCACAGTTGCTAATTAGTCACTGAACCTGCCCTTTGGCCAATTTACATCTGGCCCCATGAAAATCAGGGCTTTGATTCGTTCCCCTCAAGAGTGGGAGAGAGACCCGAAAATAGTCCTGCATCCTTTTCCTGACTTCAAAGAGAAATCAGGCCCAGTGTCGTGTCTTAGACAGTTTTCACTTCCATTTGTAAAATGATGCAGACTCAACAACTCTTTAACTTGATTTATCATGTGTATCATAAAGGATCATGACAGCTGTTAGAGTTAGGAACAGATAATGGACTGAATACAAGGCTATTTCCTGACACAGATGTTCCGGGTTTGTCAGCCTATGGGTGGCAATGACTGGTAATAAGAAACAGATTCTGACAAAATATTACATTGAAACAAAAATCATCAGATTAAAACAATTTATACTTTTATTTATATACCAGAGACATTTTTTCAATTCAGGGTCTGTTAGCAATTTAGTCCTATCTATATTACAATGCCGATCGGTCAGTCGTATTACAAATGTCAAAAATGAAAGGCATTTTAAAACCTTTACTCTGCACTGAGTTATTGTGTTTTATGTTCTGTTTTAATGAAGAGACATTTACCAACATCACTGTGCTTCCTTTAGCTATTTTGGTTTTATCTTTTGCTGAATATTTGATCGTTATAAAATTTTCACAATTTTATTTCAATAATGCCATTTTCTTTTCAATTCAGAAGGCCATGGTTAAAACTTCCACACAGGCTTGACGGGGTGAAGACTGAAAGGCTGTTTTCCCACGGCTGGAAAAGCTAAGCTAGTGATCATTCAGGGCTGTGACAAGAAGATCTTTATTTCACCCAAAGGGTTGTGAATCTTTGAAATTCTCTACAACAGATAGTTATAGATGTTCCATTGTTAAATATATTTCAGGTCGAGATGGATGTTTGGTCTCTCAAAGGATGGGGGAAGTGGCTAGGAAATGGGATTCAGGCAGATAAACTTTGATTGAATGAATGGTGAAGCAGGCACAACAGGCCATATGCAATTAAGACAGCAACCGAAGTTCTCTGAAGTTGCTATATTGTGTACATAATTTCTGGTTGCAGAATGTCTTCAGACGTTTTTAACTTCGGTTGCAGTCTTTATTGCATACGGCCTGTTGTGCCTGCTTCACCATTCATTCAATCAAAGTTGATCTGCCTACTCACCTACCCACTGACTCCCTTGTAAGCAGGGATGTCGAGTGCAGGCGAACATTGTGTCAATATGTGGGGCAAGCAGAGTTCAAATACAAGGTCAGCTGTGTAAACTTTGCAGGATCGGGGAGCTGAGGGAGTATTTGTATCTACTCTGAAATTCACAAACCTGGTTATCCTTCCATGTTAAACTGGACACAACCTTTACTAGGAGATGTGTTCTCATGCTCAGACTGTGGTTAATGCACAGTAACCACATGAGACCTTCCTATCATTTTCTCAGTTATCCCATCTGCCCGTCCAGCAGGCCCCCTTACTCTCTTCTCCCTGTCTCATTCCCTCACTCCCTCTTCTTCTCCCTCTCCTATGGGGATGACAGCTGGATGGGTGAGGAGCTGGATGGCAGGAGGGTAAAGGAGTATGGTATCAGGTGAATGAGGGGGTAGGATGGTAAGCTGGTCAGGGGGCGATAGGAGGCAGGTGGTTAAAAAAGTAGGGTGGCAGGTAAGTGGTTGCTGGAGTACAGTGAGTCAGGAACTGTGGGAGATGGTCAGATAGCCATTTGGGTGTCAGTAGTAGGGGAGAGGTGATTGAGTGGCAGGGTGGGTGGTTTGGTGGGAGTGGGGGTGTAGTTGGGTTTCAACATGGAGACTTTTAACTTCAGCTTGCTGGCAGCTGTGATCAGGTACCTGCCCTGACTTCTGTGTTGAGAATTCTGAACATCTGGCTTGTTTGGATTTTTTAGTAAGATATTGCTACATATTAATGAGGCATAATGTGCAGTTAATAAGGCTTTAACCAGCAATAATCCTCAATTAGCAACTCACTGCTGCTTAGTGAGAAAAATGTCTGACCGCCTGCATCAAGCTAGGCCTCGCCAGACTTCTCATGTGATTCTGTCACAAGTGTCAGCATTGCCCACATTGCTTAGGCCCTGATTAGATTCCACTCAAAAGTCTATCTCTTCTGAAAACAAGTCAGGAAAGCCACTGTTAAAGGAACCTAAGCTAACTGCAGGACCAAGAATCTCCAAACAACTATTCAACTGTCAACATCAGTACTACTGGGATCATCCATCTAGTGGCCACAACATTTTGCAATCTGTTCGTCTTGGACAAGGCAAAGACTAATTTGTATTGTTTTACAATTTACATATTGGACTCACCTTGCATTTTTAGTATGTATGTATGTGTGTCACATCTTATTATTTTCTCTTGCATTTTTGTAGCTAATAAACTCACTCTTTCTTTAATTCAAGAAATTTTGGTTAAATTAGCTCCTTTTATAACATAAATACATTTGAGCTGGGATAAAGTATCAATGAAGGAAGGAATGCTTTCTAATTTAACCTTGTTGCAACCAAGGAGGAGCCAAGAGCATAACAAATTGGGCTTATCCTATTTGGATTCAGAAGCTCTTGCTGAGGACTGGTTATAATTTAACATTTATTGCAAGGGGTTTGAAGTATAAAGGCAAGGAATCATGCTACAATTTTATAGGGCTTTGATGTACTGTGTTCAATGTCGTTTCCTTACATGAGGGGAGATAAGTTTGCCTTGAGATGCAAAAAAGATTCCCTATATAGGTGACCTGGGGGCAAAAATTGAGTAGAATAGACCTATATTCTCTGGAGTTTAGAAGAATATGATCCTATTGAAATGCACAAAATTCTTACAGGCTTAGTAGATGTTCAGAGAGTGGAGAGTATAGAACTTGGTGTCATGTTTGAGGGAGAGCTGTGCAGAGAAAGCAGAATTAATGATTTGGATCCATTGACCCTTCGTCAGAACTATTAATAGCTAGGAAAAGGTAGTATATATGCTGAAGACTGTGGATTGGATGGTTCAGGTTAAAAGAATGAGAGGATAGGTGGAGACAGAGCCCAAAGAGAGAGAAAGACAGTTAGGCAAGCAAAGGGATCAATAGTGATATGCTAGGGAGGGAGAAAATCTGATCATTGGATATTGTAAAAGTATATATAAGAGGTGGCGAAGAGTTTGTGTGGGAAGAAATAAAAGAGGGGCAAAGAGATTATCTGTGGGAGATATTGAAAGAGAAGAGATGCAGTGTGAGATGGAGAAAACACAGGCTGAAAGGCAACCCTCTTTTGTCCATACTTTTGTATGAACTGCACTGTTGTTAGCTCAATGTGCATCATCAGAGATCAACACAAGGACAGTACTGGTTACACTCAACTTCTTAGCTTGGTCCCAGTATCAAATCTCTTCCCTGGTGATTAGGACTTTTTCTTAATTCATTTTTGGGAGGTGGATGTCACTAGCAAGGCCATATTTATTTGCCATATCTAATTGGCGAGAAGGCTGTTAATAATCAACCACACTGCTGTGGTCTCAAGTAGGCCAGACCAGGTAAGGACAGACAACCTTACTGAAACATATAAGATTCTTACAGGAGTGGGAGCGTAGATATGGAGACGTTCTATCCTCTTATAGGAGAATCTATGACCAGAGAGCATAATCTCAAAGTAAGGGGTCGCACATTTTATTCAGGGATGAAAAGGACTTTTTTTCTGTCAGGAAGTTGTAAATCTGTGGAATTCTTCATCGCAAACAGCTATAAAGGCTGGGTCTTTAAGCATATTCAGGACTGAGATAGACAGATTTTAAAAGAGTAAGGAAACCAAAGGCTATGGGAAAAGGCAGGAAAGAATAGTTGAGGGTTATCAGATCAACCATGATCTCATTGAATGGCGGAGCAGAGTCAATGGGCTAACCATCCTACATCTGGTCCTACATCTTATGGTGTCCCTAAAACACGCTTTCAAGATTTCTCCCTTTTCCTACTATGTACAATTTAGCATGGCCAATCCACCTAACCTGCACATCTTTGGGCTGTGGGAGGAAACTGGGGCGCCCAGAGGGAACCCACACAGTCACGGGGAGAACGTGCAAACTCCACACAGACAGGTGTCAGAGGGTGGAAGCGCACCCAAGTGACTGGTGCAGTGAGGCAGCAATGCTAACCATAGAGCCACTGTGCCTCTCATGGCAACTGGTAGAAAATAAATTAATAAAAATATGGAATTGAAGGCTAGTCTCAATATTGACAATCATGAACTATCATAGATTTTTGTAAAAGCCCATCTAGATTACTCATGCCCTTGAGGGAAGGAATTATGCCATGAGTCTAGCCTACACGTGATTCTGGACCAACAGCAAAGTGGTTGACTCTTAACTGCTCTCTGAAATGGCCTAGTAAACCCCACTCAGTTCAAGGGCAATTAGGAATGGGCAATAAATGCTGGCCCTGCCAGTGACACTCAACTTATTAAAGAAAATAAATGATGATTGCACAGTTTTCAGTACCAATCGCAAATCCTGAGATATTGAAGCAGTCTGTGTCCACATAGAACAACTCTTGGACAACAACTCGAGCTTGCATTGAAAAATGGCAGACGGGATTTACTCCCCACAAATCCAGGCAATGATCAACTTCAGTGAGAATCCAGCCATCTCTCTCTGACATTCAATCGCATTACTATCATTGAATGTCTCATCAGTCTATTGGGACGATTGTTATTGGCAAGAGCAAATCAGAGATTAGGAATCCTATGGTGAGGAATTCATCTCCTGACTCACGAAAGCATGTCCATTAAGTTCAGCTGGTAATCCATTCACAGGTGTCTGTTATGCTATATGAGTACTTTAATATCTAAGGATTTGGAATATCTATATATAGAATAATAGATATCATTCATGTGGTTACAACATGGAATCTAACATGACAAAAGGAGAAAATTCAAAATGATTGAAAACAAACGTGACATCTTATTTTAATTCTTAGACATCTTGTAATAGAAAACAGCAACAAATATTTCTTAATGATGCTTTTACAAAATTTTCATTGTAACGCACGTTTTCTTAGATAATATAAATGTCAGGAGCATTCATGATGTCCAGGATCAAACAAAAATGTGAAATCAAATGAACTTTAATCATAGTCCACTATAATCGTCTGAGTGGAAATGGCATCAAAGGATAATCAGACACTCTACTTCAAAAGGAAAATAAACAAAAACAGTTGGGAATTCACTTTCACATTTCACCAATCCTGGTAATGATCACTGTGGATGGTGAGCTTGTGCTTAATAGCGAATATCACAATTTTGCCAGAATTGTACCCTGCTAGTCTTTTCTAAAACATTCATATCTGTTGTTAAGTATTCTAGTTACATGGTTTTCCCATCAAAAGATTTGTTTCAACTGCCTTCTAATGAATTATCTTAATTACCTTGAAGTCAGTTTTAAATGACACGTATTGATGCCCACTTTGATGAAAAGTAGAGTTTAATTACAAACAGAATATTGCTTTCATGCGCACAATGTTTTATGTTATATCCATTATACGTATTCTGTTAAATGACACAAACTATGCTGTTGTGTCAGCAGGTTTAGAGTGATGTCCCCTTAAGACAAACACGCAAAATGAACCAAATACATGGATATTGTCACATGACTATGGGGCTTTCTGGGCTACAGCACTCGAGGCACGGGCTATTACTGGAGGTTACTGAATAGAACAATATATATATTTATTTAATATATATTAAATATATATTTAACTGGAAGTGAACTTACTAGAAATTTTCAAGTAAACGGAATCGAAGAACCTTGTTTTTATTACAATTTGACAACACAAAAATACCATTACGTTGTGCACGGCTGAGATTCTTTTCCCTTTTAAAAAACTTGAGAATTAACCAGCATTACATGCTTGAAGGAAGCAGCAGCAAACAATACATAATACAAATCCTGAAATTCCCACAGTATACAAAACAAAACAAAACTGATTTCTTTGCAAACTACAAGTATCTCTGAGTGTGCAGGGGTCACACAGGCAATCAGCTGATTCAAACCCTCCTTATCAAAGGCAATTTCAAATTTGAATGGTCTTGGCTGAACTCGGAAAGCATGTATTAATCCAAACAAGTTAAAGTAAAAGTGGCCCACATTCAGGAAAACTGCAACGCCAAAAGGACAATCTCTAAAACAGCTTTAAACTCAAAAAATCGAAAGGAATAATATGCAGAATGTCAAAAGCATGAAAGATTCACAAGATTAAAATTGAAAAGACAGAAGGATGGATGCCAAATCTTCCAGCATCCATCTGTATCTCTCTATTTCCTATCTGTTCATGCGTCCGTCTAAATACTTCTTAAATATTGCTATCAAATTTGCCACGCATATCTTCTTTAAACTTTCTCACTCATACCTTAAACCTATGCACTCTAGTATTTGACACTTCCATCCTGGGAAAAAGATTCTGGACTATCCACCCTATACACGCGTCATCAGCTTTAATATGGTAGTATTGATAGCTTTTAGGCTCTGTCAGAAGTGCCAACAGGCATGGTCTAGCATTGCAAGACACAAATATGCAAGTAGATGCTGAGAGAGCAAGCGAAGATGTTTGAGACGCAGCCTGGACCAACCCATGGACCGGGTGTCAGTCACCTTCATTTGTCAGCTTCATTTGAAAACAACCCCTCGGCTCCAGGTCATCTGCACATTACTGGAGCTCATAGCTACATCAATAGAGTATACAGCAGGTATCAAATTCCTGGCTTTCGAAACATGCAGCTATCCTTGCACATCCCTGGTTTTGAAACAGTTAGTTTTCATTTCAGACCACATTATTAAAAAGCACAAAAAATAAAAAGACATGGTCTTTGCAGCACTATTTCAGAATATAAACAAAAGGCCTCAAAGCCTCATTGAAGGACTACAGAGAGAAGGTAAGTGTCAGTTAAATGGATAAGGGCTAATGTAGCAGGCAAGTAAGTGAAGCAGTAGGGTGGAAGTGGGTGAAACAATAGGATGGCAGGTGGGTAAGCAGATTGGTTGGATGGATAGATGGGAGGCAGTCTAGGGGTGATGAAATTGAAGGTTATCAAGGATGTTTTGGTTGAAGGTGATTGGGGAAGGGGGAATTCCTGATTAGGGAGATGTTGGGCTGGGTTAGATTGGATTGTGGGGGAAAGTTTGGGTTGCAAAGACGAATCATCTTGGACTTGAAAAATTGGGTGGAAACTTCCAAGGGCTTTAATAACTTGGAAAATGGCAAGAAAAGTGACAGAATTTTAAAAGAAGTCCATCAAGGCCTATATTGGCATCAAGAACAACTTACTACACCTTTTAGCTTAGTCTAGGTGTCATGGCAGCAGCAAATATTGTCCATTAAGGGGATTATTGCTTATTATTAACCTTACTAACTGCAAAACCCACATTATCAATATGCAACCTCACATAGAGCAAAATAAATGCAAAGAATTCTCAACATGTATGTCCTAGTGCACACCAGGTGACATCAGCTTGCCATTGATTGCAAAGACCTTTGTGCAGGTCACCGCATAACAACATGCACAATCCATGGATATGAGCCGCATGCACCCCTCGTTCACAGACATTGGCATCTAATAATTGCTAAAACCTTAGGATCATTATGGGATACTTTCATCACAAGTTGCACTGACAAGTAGCATTCAAAAGCTCCTGCAAGGATATTTTCCATGTATGGACAGACACCCAGCCTATGGGTTGGACTAGGCTGCATCTCAAACCTTCTCACTTGCTCTCTTAGCATCTATGTGCATATTTGTGTCTTGCAATGCTATACTATGCCTGTTAGCATTTCTGACAGAGCCTAAATGCTATCAATACTATCATATTGATGCAGTCTTTTGTGCAGACCTGAGCCAAACTGTTTGTTTACTTGTGTATAGGGAGATGTCTGGTTGAGGCGTAGGGGTGCTGTAAGAACACTTGGACATTAATTTAACACCCCAAAGCATGCGCTAGATGCCTGCACAGCGAACACTTTGCATGTTTATTCAACCAAATAGCCATGTCAGAAAGTATGCTGGGGGTTAGTCCTCGGACCAGTCATGTGGTGAGGATTTGTTGTCAGTCAGATGGTCCTGCTATTGAAGTGATGACAAGGCTGGTAACTGGGGTGGGGGGGAATTAAGGTATAACAGCATTGGAAAATGTGGTAGGCTATGAAGTGAGTGGTTATTTGCAGTGGCCTCCATAGGGGAAGCATACAACACTGCAGTGGGCATCAGTTAAGGTAAAATGTTGGGGCAAGCAGGAAAGTTGGAGGTAGAGTTCATTGTGATGAATTCCCACATGGGGGAATGGGTGCAAATACACTGTCTAGGTAGTAAAAGGGGACATGAGGACTCTGAGGGGTGAGGGTGATAGCTGGCAACTAGATGAAGCCTGGTGCTGGCAGTGTTCACCACAAGCTGAGTTTCCTGCCATCATTTGCTGTTCAGAAGACTCTACCTGCTACCGGACTGACTGCAGCAATGCCCAGGAGTCAGTTTCAGTTTAATGGGTGAAAGCACAGGCTCCACGACTGCTGGATACTAGGACATTGAAAAGGCAAGTACATGAAGCATGTGCTTGGAAAATGCAACAACATCTAATCTGCAATCATTTCATTGCCCATTTGCAATGCGTGCACAGCGAATGTTTTTAGGAATCAATCACTGGTCAAAGGTAATTAGTGCTTGCAAACTGAACACTGGCATTTCGATGCTGCAGAAGTTAGTCACAAGGAATTAAAAAAGAGGCAATCGTTGGCTAAAAGCAATCCATAACTAAGGGTGCTGTGGGAAGTGGAGCCGATCACTTCATCATCTGTCTTGTATTACAATGCACTCCACTGAATGGAATAAATTTCATAGTTAATGTGGGTCAGAGAGGGGAAGGGTTCAGAGCACAGCAGGCAGTGTCATTTTGATGTTATGTGTTCGTCACTCAGCCGGGGTAGCACCTTCATCAATTTTGGGTCTATGTTTTGGCTGAAGCTGAATGAATGATGGAGACATGGCTCTCATGTTCAGGGAGCAGCATGTTTCACAATATAAGACCATGAAACAATAAGAAACAGGAAAAGGAGTAATCTGTTCAGCCCCTCAAGCCTTCTCCACCATTCAACAGGATCGTGACTGATCCAGCATTCCTCACATCTACTTTATCTATGTTAACCTTAAATATATACAAGTACTCTGTCTCCACAGTTTTCTGTGGCAAGGTATTCCAAAGGCTCACAACTCTCTGACAGAAGAAATTCCTCCTCATCTCAATCTTAATTTGGCACCTCCTTATTCTGAGACTATGCCCTCTGGTGTAAGACTCTCCCTTAGAGGAAACATCCTCTCAGCATTTACCATGTCAAGCTCCTTAAGAATCCCAAATGTTTCAATGAGAACGCCTCTCCTAAACTCTAGTGAATAGAGTCTCAACCTGTTTAGCCTTTGATCATAAAACAATCACTCCATATCAGGGATTACCCTTGGGAGCCTTCTCTGAACTGCCTCCAATGAAATTATATCTTCTCTTAAAAAAGGGCCCAAAACTGCTCACAGTACTCCAGATATGGTCTAACCAGCACCTTGTACCATTGCAATATGACTTCCCTACTCATATTCCAACCGGCTTGAAATAAGAGCCAACATTCCATTAGCCTTCCTGATTACCTGCTGCATCTGTGTACAAGCTTTTTGTTTTAATGCATAATTACCTCCAAATCCCTTTATGTTGCAGCTTTCAGATGTTTTCCTCCATTTAAAAAATATTCTGTTCTTTAGCTCTCCCTTCTAAAATGAACAAAACTTCACATTCTCCCATGATATTCCATTTGCCAACATTTTGTCCATTTGCTTAACCCAAGGAATCCAAAATTTAAAGGAGAGGGGGAAAATTAACAGGGACCTGAGAAGCAACTTGTTCACGCAGAGGGTGGCGTGTGTACGCATGAGCTGCCAGAGAAGGTGGTGGAGGTGCGTACAATTACAACATTTAAAAGGCATCTGGATGGGTGTATGATTAGGAAGGGTTTGGAGGGAAATGGGCCAAATGCTGGGAAATGGGCCAAATGCTGGGAAATGGGACTAGATCAGTTTAGGATATCTGATCAGCGAGGATGAGTTGAACCGAAGTGACTGTTTCTTTACTGTATAATTCTATAAGTCTATCAATATCTTTCTCTGTAAACTGTTTGTATCCTCCTTGTAATTTGCCTTTCTTCATTTTTTTTAATCATCTGCAAATTTGACTACAGTACATTCACTTCCTTCCGCCAAATTGTTAACATACACTGTCAACAGTTGTAGTCCTAGCACTGACGCCTGTGGAACCCCACTGGATACAGGTTGCCAACCCGAAAAAGAAACCTTTAACACTCTTCTCTATTTCCTGCCCATCAGCCAATTCTCTATCCACGCAAATACACTGCACAATGAGCCCTTATCATTTGTGAGATACCTGGTTGAAGCCTTCTGGAAGTCTGAGTGAAGAAATTTTTCCTTAATAAGAGCTCTGCGTGCAATATATTCTGCAACTCCACTTACTCCTGCTCAGGATGTGGGGCAGGATGGGGGTACATCCTGGCACAATAACCAGGGCAAAGGTTTCTAGAGGGGTCCTGTGCTTGGGTTGTGCATTCATCATCGCAGACACAAATGCTGGGAAATAGGGCTCATTTTCCTTCTTTACATAATATTTTGATACCACATTCCAGATGACCCAAGCATCAGGAAATGAGAGAAAGTTTGGATGATATGCACAACGTTTTGCTAATATTTTGGCAGACCCAGGGCAGGTAGGCAGGAAATGCTAACCATAGTTCTTTACATCGATTCCTCGATTGCAAGTATGTATGGAAATGTGTAAGTAACATTTAACAAGCTCTTTGGCGTAGACAAACCTTCAGAAATCCATGAACAACAAAACAGCACATAAAATTTGAGATAGCAAGAACTGCAGATGCTGGAGTCAGAGATAACAAAGTGTGAAGCTGGAGGAACACAGCAGGCCAGGCAGCATCAGAGTAACAGGAAAGCTGACGTTTCGGATTGGCACCCTTCTTCAGAAAATGACCCGAAACGTCAGCTTTCCTGTTCCTCTAATGCTGTTTTCCTCCAGCTCCACATTTTGTCATATCTAGCACATAAAATCTTGTTGGTTTCAACTTTTAAATCCTTTAAAGATTACGGCTATCAATCAGTTTTGAACAAAGAAACAATACTATTGACATGAGACAGCAGCAGACATTCATATAATATTTTTGTAGAACTGACACGGTGAAGATGAACCCTTGAAAGGTAAATGAGAATAAAAAGATACATTCTGAAATTGGCTGGCTTCGTCCAAAGATGTGCAGGCTAGGTGGATTGGCCATGCTAAATTGCCCGTAGTGTTCAGGGATGTGTAGATTAGGTGGGTTGTAGGGGGTTGGGTCTAGGTGGGATGCTCCGAGGATCGGTGTGGATTTGTTGGGCTGAAGGGCCTGTTTCCACACTGTAGGGATTCTATTCTATACCCCTGCTGGAAAGTGTATGCAACATCCATTCTCAGGTACCTACCTGGCAAGCTATAGAATTCAAGATGCAAAAAAAATGGACAATTTAAATCATACAAGCTAATTAACAGTTCTGTTAAAATAGCAAGGAAGAGGAATTTAGTACAGCATGTTTAAGTTGCCTTAAAATATCATTGCCAGTAATATTTACCTTTGGCTACAATTCAATCAACTATCACTTTAATTTAAGCAACTGGGTTAAATTTAAATTTAAAAAGGAAATTCAAATGGACAAACTTTTGGCACTTGAAACAAGAAATCTAGCATAGCAGCATGTACTCAGTCCAATCACACTCAAAAGTGCAGCAGTGTTAATTGTTAACATACCAAAACAATGCAGAGCACAAAAACTAAGTATATCCATTACATGAGGCACAAATCACAAAATTTCAACATAACTGTGAGAAAATGGGACACACCTAACAAACATAGCAAAATCCACTACATACTAGTGTTAAGTTGCAATATACATATCAATTCCAGCAGACAGCATGAAATCCCAGCACTTCTGCAGTTGCAATGTTGGACTGCAACCAAATAAATCTTTGGCAGAATCTTCCAGGGCTGGAGGAGGGAAGGCAACTTCATTAGATAGGATAGTGAAGCCCCAGAACCCTGCTACTTACACCTCTCCACTGGAATTAAGTTCTGGTTGGGAAGGTTTTTCTTGCATCTTCCTGCCACCAATTAAGGACCCCAAGTGGTCAATTAAGAACAAATTTAGGCCTATCCCATTTGGGATACAATTTTCTCAAATTTCTTGTGCCACAAAAGAGTCAGCCCAACTGACTAGTACATCAGTGTGGTTGGACTGTAAATTGTAAGCGGTGGCAGCGGATAATGTCCCTTGATCAACACTACTTTGTGCATGATCAAGGCGATGGATACAGGGCAGGAAAGTGGCCAGTACTACCCTGCTGCCCTTGCTTTTTACTTATTCACTCATGGGACGTGGTCACCACAAGCTGGGCCAGGATTTATCTCCCATCCCTAGTTGCCTTTGAGAAGGTGGTGATAAGCTGCCTTCTTGGACTGTTATAGCCTATTTGGTGTAGGTAGAACAACAATGCAGTAGGGAGGGATGTCTAAGCCCTTACTCCTCTCATCCCACAACCTCTGACCACAAAATCTCATTTTCCACCTCAAAAAACTTTCCAGGACATCTAGATCCATGTGATCCTGGTTACTCTTCTATCAGCGGCAGCCAAGTTCAAAGCACTGAATGGCCAGCAATTCTCGCTGCGTGGGACTTTCACCCCCAGGGACTAGATACGAGAGAAAGGCCCACTGCTGGCAACCAAACTGCTTGATCAGAGGGATGTAGGACAGGACTTGCTTTTGAACAGTCAGCTCGAGTGTCTCACCAGCTTTTGTTTCAATACATGAATATTTAAAGACATTACAAGATTTAACAAATCCTCTTTTCTAATATCAAATAAACCAAAGACGACAGAGTTGAAGCATGAACTAAATGTTGACAGTCACAACAGTTTATGAGAATCTCTGGGATAGTTGATCAGCTAAAACATATTTTACATTGAAGCAAACAGAAAATGAGAATAGTAGATCCTGACCTCCAGAGGCTTAAAAACGTCCTTTCAATGAACTATAGCTTTTATGTAAAATAACTGGCCAAATAGTTTGCATCCATATGAAACACCTACCACGTAAAAATGAAGCTTACTCGTGGCCAAAGCCACCGCTAGGTGGAGCCAACCGCACACACAATAGTTCCTTATTTGGCTTGTTCATTTAATTTCTGTGAAGTTCTTTGGGATGTTTTCAGTGTTAAAGGTGGTACACAATCTTTTTGGTTTTGTTCTGCATGGGGAATCACTGAGATTCCTCTTCTTTGTTGTAAAGCTTAAGAAAGGCAAAAGAAAGCGTGGAATCCCAAGCATATCAGTGATTATTTGTGAATAACATTTTGGTAGTTGCTTATTGACTTCTTCTCCTCAAAAAAGGGTGCCACAGTGGTTAGCACTGCTGCCTCACAGCACCAGGGACCACGGTTCAATTCCAGCTTCAGGTAACTGTCTATGTGGGTTTCTGTTGGGTGCTCTGGGTTTCCTCCCACAGTCCAAAGATGTGCATTTTAGGTGGAGTGGCCATGTTAAATTGCCCATAGTGTTTAGGGATGTGTAGGTTAGGTGGTTTAGCCATGGGAAATGTAGGGTTACAGGGTAGGCGGTTGAAGTTGGTGTGGACTTGTTGGGCCCAATGACCTGTTTCCACACTGTGTGGATTCTAATAATTCTAAGTCACCTGTTTCTGGCAGATAATCTGTGGACAGGCAGTTTATTTTCATTTCAGTAAAAAAGAAAGACAATGAGTTGAAACTTCTGAGTTAAATGTTTCCTTGAACAGAAAAAGAAGCTACCATGATGTCATGGGCAATTACACACGCTGAGATGGATCACAGTGTCATATTTGCATTGGAAATGTACACTCCATGAAGATAACTGTAGATCAAGGATCTAACTCCCATTTTATGGATTTATCGGCAAGACACGTCTGTCAGCAAACACTGTTATAGGCAACTTCATTTAAGGAGACCTTATGTATCAGCAGCTTTACATGGGTTCCTCTGCTTAGTGTTCACAATCTGTCATGCACTGGTCTACAATGCAATTTGAAAAAATACATTTTGAAAATATTGAACAGCTGGAATATTATTTATTAGAAAATCAATATAAGTAGCATGTAGCTGCAGCCATTGGTTGGAAGAAGACCATAGTTTTCTGCGTGTTTAATAAAAGGGCCATTTTCTCACGTTTCAGAAAAGGCATTGACAAGACGTTGAAATCTATTTCTGACGGCACACATAAACATCATCTGCATACTGAAACCCTATTACTGCAGTTCAAGTGGCTTTGATTGAGTGTGCAGTAACTCACTGATCT
The DNA here is from genome assembly GCF_021869965.1 of Rhincodon typus. Classification (NCBI taxonomy): domain Eukaryota; kingdom Metazoa; phylum Chordata; class Chondrichthyes; order Orectolobiformes; family Rhincodontidae; genus Rhincodon; species Rhincodon typus. Next base: position 54,057,504 of record NC_063350.1, read on the forward strand.
TGTGATTGCCTCATAAGGTTAAAGGTCCAAGTGCCAGATTTAAGTGACACTTAGGCTCGTTCCTAGCCATCCCAAAGCATCAGTGGCTATTTTTGAGGAGTTTGCAATGCCTGAAATTACCGCAACACTCGAACCCACCCATTCCCTTCATCTCCAGATCCCTGGAATTGCTGGCACACCATATACCCTTTTGATACATGTCACCTTGTAGGTACCTGGAACTGCCCCTCTGTTAACCTTGATCTGCCATCATCAACCCTTGTCCTCTTTTAGGCTCGAGTCTCAGAACCTCACTAATGAACATCACTGTATAAATTTTGATCTCCCCATGATCATGCTTGGTTTACCAATCTGTAGATATCGACCTTCTTTGTATAATCTCATTTCCTCCTTCCGTTTCCCATAAGCCCTTATAGGGCAACCGTCTCCTTCCCCTAGTCAGTTAGTCAAACCCATTCATGTTTCACGGTGTCACTTAGTATGGATGCATCAATGGCTCCTCTCTACTAGTTCAACAAAGCTTCTCATGCAAGGCAGTTCCCACTCAGTTTAAATCTAACAGGACAAGTACATTGCCTGCATTCCACTTCCAACCAGACATAATTCTGAAGACATGTGTTTCTCATTTGCTGCATATATAATTCCAAAGGTACAATTTAATCTGGTGAAGTTATGTTTTAATGAGCACGAATGACATGCTAATGTATTAAAAACAGGTTCCTACCGATTACTGTCAGGAAGCACAATCCACCCTCAATCCTCTGCCAACTTTATAGCCATGTTCCATGCCACTGTCAAGCTGCTGACATTTTGTCTCCTGCTCAATTAAGTGCCCCATCCACCTCATTTCCCATTCCTGTATGATTCACAAGATTCTGCCTTCTATGTTTCTGTTGTCTGTGACTTTCTCATTATAGATCCCTCATGATTTGAACAGCTTTATAAAACCTCCTCTCTTCCTTCTCTTTTCTAAAGAGAGCCAGCTTATTTCATCCATCCATGTAACATAGGTCTCTTACCTCTGGCACCTTTCAAATACTTTTTTTTTGCATATTCTCCCTTGCATCATCCTTCCTAAAATGCAACAGCAAGAATTGGGCAGAATGTTCCAGGTGAGGTCAAATTAGTGTTTTATAAAGGTTCACTAGAACTTTCTTGCTTTTGCACTCTGTATTTCTATTTAAAAAGCTCAAGATCCTGTACACATTTTTAATGTAACTGCCTGAGACCTTCAACAATTTAAGAACATGCACACCAGGTCCTTCTGCTCTTGCCTCCTGTAGAATTGTATGTTTTATTTTGTATCGTTTATCCTAGTTGCTTCTAACAAATGCAAGATTTCACATTAAATTTCCGGGTCCACTTATTCCAGCTAGATTTATCATTATCCTCCACACAGTTCACAAAACTTCAATTTTTTTTTCTGTCAGTTTTAAAGTTATGTCCTTGTGTATACAAATCTACCCTAACATACATCAAGAAAAGGAAAGCCTTCAGTACCAACTAATTAGTTGGTAAAAGAATGTGGGGAGGAATTAAATTCCATCACCAGAGATGTAGTATTATACAAACAAATGGGGCTTACAGCAGATAAGTCCCCTGGCTTTGATGGCTTGCATCATAGGATCCTAAAAGAAGTAGCTACAGAAATAGGGGATATATTGATTGCAATTTTCCAAAATTGCTTGGATTCTGGAGAAGTACCAGAGGATTAGAAGACAACAATGTGACACCCAACCAAAAAGGACGGAGGCAAAAGGAGGCCAATTAGATTAACATCTATTGTTGGAAAAATATCAGAATCAATTATTAAGAAAGTAATACTCGTGATAACAGCAGCACATTTGGAAAATTATAACCGAATCGAGCAGAGTCTGCATGGCTTCATGAAGAGGAAATCGTGCCTCACTAACTTATTACAGATTTTCCTGGAAGTCTCAACTGGAGTGGATAGAGGGGAACAACAGATGTGTTGTATTTGGACTTCCAGAAGGCATTTGACTAGGTACCTCACAAAAGCTTATATCATAAGAAACCATGCTGTTCGAGATGGTATATTAGTGAACCTGGTAATGGGCAGGAAACAGCAAGTGAGGCCAAGAGGTTCTTTTTCAGTTTGAATACCTGTAACCACTGGGGTTCCACAGGAATCAGTGGGGACCACAAATGTTTACAATATAAATTAATGACTTGGAGGAAGGAAGAGAATGTACTGTAGCCAAATTTACAGAAAACACTAAAATAGGTGGAAAGACAAGTTGTGGGAGGATTACATACTGATCGCTTATATAAGTGGACATAAATTTGGTAAATGGAGTATCATGTGGAAAAATGTAAAGTTGTTCATTTTGGAAGGGAGAGCAAAAGAACAGAACATTATTCAAATGGACTAAAACTGCAGAAAACTGCAACACAAAGGGATTGGGGGTACTTGTGCTCAAAAAACAGAAAGCTAGCACACAGATATGACCTCTGCAAAGCCATCATGGAGGCCAAGAAGCAGTACCAGATCAAGCTGAGGCCCAGACCTACCAAACAGACACCTGCCGTCTATGGCAAGGGCTAAACGACATTACGGGATGCAAAATGAAACAGTGTAACATAGCAGACAATGACACACTCAATGCTTTCCATGCTTGGTTTGAGCGGAATACCACTGACGTGGCAAAGCCTGCCCCGACAGTCTCAGGCACACCTGTTCCCTCTGTCTCCGCTTCAGAAGTCAGATCAGTCTTCCTGGGAGCCAAACCCAAGGAAAGCGATGGGCCTGAACAATGTCCCCGGCCGAGCACTCAGATCCTGTGCGGACCAACTGGTGGAGGAATTCACCAAAACCTTCAACCTCTCCCGCCTACAAGCTGAAGTCCCCACCTGCTTCAAGAAGACCAACATCATCCCCGTACCCAAGGAAACACATGCAGTGTGCCTTAATGACTACCGCCCAATAACTCTGACTTTAATAATCATGAAGTGAGGCTGGTCACGGCCCACATCAACTCCCATCTCCCAACCTGCCTTGATCTCCTACAGTTTGCCTACCAACATAACAGATCCACAGAGGATGCCATACCCCTAGTCCTGCGCTTATCCCCGGAGCATCTGGACAACAAAGACACCTACATCAGACTCCTGCTCATTGACTACAGCACCGCTTTCAACACTATTATCCCCTCCAGACTGATCTCTGAACTCCGTGACCTTGGTCTCGGCTCCGCTCTCTGAACTGGATCCTCAGCTTTCTGACCTACAGGCCGCAATCAATGAAGATAGGTAACCGCACCTCCTCCATAATAACACTCAACACATGAGCCCTCGAAGGATGCATCTCAGCCCCCTACTGTACTCCCTGTACACCTATGACTGTGTTGCCAAATTCTGAACGAATGCCAACTATATGTTTGCTGATGACACCACCGTAGTGGGACAGATAGCTAATATCGACGAGTCAAACTACAGGAGAAAGATAGTAGGCTTGGTGATGTGGTGCAATGAAAACAATCTGTCTCTTAAGGTCAACAAAACTAAAGAAATGATCATCAACTTCAGAAAAAAAGTAGAACACACTCCCATCTACATCAACAGGACTAAGGTTAAGAGGGTGAAGAACGTCAGGTTCCTTGGAGTGATGATAACCAATGACTTGTCCTGGACTTCCCACATAGATGCGACAATCAAGAAGGCACAACAATGCCTCTTCCTCCTCAGAACATCACAGAAGCCAACCTTCCATCCATGGACTCTATTTACATGGCTCGCTGCTGCAGTAAGGCGGCCAACATCATCAAAGACCCAATTGCACCCCAGTAATGACCTCCTACAACCCTTCCATCAGATAGAAAATTTAGAGGCCTGAACACATGCACAAACAGGTTCAGGAACAGCTTCTTTCCAGCCGTTATCAGACTACTGAAAGGACTCTAGCCTCAAAAAATGTAACCTGCGAGCCTCTAAGTCTTTTTGATCTGTACATCCTTTGCTTGCTGTGACCTGCCTGTACCGTTTGTAAACAAAGCTTTTCACTGTATTTTGGTACACATGACAATAAAATTAATCAATCACAGATGCAGCAGGAAATCAGGATGGCTAATGCAATGCTGGCCTTCATTTCACGGGTTTTGGAATATAAGGGTAGGGAAATCTTACTGCAACAGCACAAGGTGCTGGTAAAACCACATCTGAAGCAACTTGAGCCATTTTGGTCCGTTTATTTAAGGAAAGATTATTTGATTGGAGGCAGTTCAGAGAAAGTTCACTCGGATGATGCCCAGTATGGAGGGATTGTCTTATCAGCAAAGGCCAAACAGTAGGACTTGATTCACTGGAGTGTAGAAGAATAAGTAGTGATCTCATTGAAACATCTAGGATTTGTAAGGGGCTTGACAGATAACTGAGAGGATGTTTCCCTTCATGGGAGTGTCTAGTACCAGAGGGCATAGTCTCAGGGTAAAGGGGCACCAATTTAAAACCAAGATAGGGAGGAATTTCGTCTTTCAGAAGGTTGAGTGTCTTTTGAACACCTTGCTACATACAGTTGTGGAGGCAGAGTCCTTGTGTATATTTAAGGCTGAGACAGATAATTCTTGACCAGTAGGGGAATCTGGGGTTATGGGAAAACACAGGTAAATGGATATGAGGAGTATCAGATCAGCCATGATCCTATTAAATGGTGGAGCAAGCTCGAGCAACCTATTTCTTACGGACCACTGGGGAATTGCACTGTACAGTTTCCTCTAGTTTGAACAACAACTATTCACTTTTAGTCTCCATTTGATATTAATTCTTTCATTCATTCATGGGATTGGGTTGCACTGGACCAGAATTTATTTCCTATCAATGATTGCCCTTGAGGAGGGGATGATGAGCTGCCTTCTTAAATCATTGCAATCCATTTGGTGTAAATACACTTACAATACTGTTAGGGAGGGTGTTCCATAATTTTGATCCAGTGACATTGAAGGAATAGCAATATATTTCAAAATCAGGATGGTGACTGACTTGGTGTTGGTGGCATTCCATATATTTGCTACCTTTGTCATTCTAATGCATGCATTTGGAAGGTGCTGTCTAAGCAGCAGTGGAGAATTGTGGCAGTGAATCTTGTAGGTGGTACACACTGTTGCTACTGTGCATCAGTGGTGGAGGGAATGAATGTTTCTGGATCTGGTGCCATTCAAGGGGGCTGCTTTGCCCTCGATGGTGTCAAGCATCTTGAGTGTTGCCTGGATAAGTGCAGCTCCAACAAGCGGGGAGTATTTGATTGCACTCCTGACTTGTGCCTTGCAGATGATCGACAGGCACTCGGCAGTCAAGAACTGAGATACTCAGTGCAGTATTCCTAGCTTCTGACCTGCTCTGGTAGCCACTGTATTTATGTAACTTGTCAAGTTCAGTTGGGTCTTGTCAATGGTAGTCCTCGATATATAGATACTGGGGAGTCAGCAACAGCAAATTATTATTGATTGTCATGGAGCAATAACTAGATCAATCTCTTCCTGGAGATGGCCATTGCCTGGAATGAATGTCCAGCATGAATGTGACTTTACATTTGTACCCCAAGTCAGGATATTAGTCAGCAGTTGCTGCATTCAGACATGGATTGCTTCAGTATTTGAGGAGTGATGAATGATGCTGAACATCAGCAAATACTGATTGTATATCACCACTTCTGACCTTATGGTGGAGGGAAGGTCATCGACATAGCTACTCAAGATGGCGGGCCCTAGGATATTGCTCTGAAGAACTCCTGCAGAGGTTTCGTGGAGCTGAGATGACTGACCTCCAACAACTTGAACCATCTTTCTTTCTGCTAGGGATGATTCCAAACAGCAGAGATCTTTCCCTTGGATTCACACTAACACTAGTTTTGTTATAAATCCTTGGGCTATGCTCAGGCAAGGCCTGTCGCTCACGCCTCACGTGTGCAGCTCAGTTGTTTTGTTCACATTTGAACCAAGGCCACAGTTGAGTGGGGTAAAAATTGTTTCAGAGATAGTAGGAACTGCAGATGCTGGAGAATCTGAGATAACAAGGTGTAGAGCTGGATGAACACAGCAGGCCAAGCAGCATA
>NC_063350.1:54063970-54065924 GCF_021869965.1 Rhincodon typus
TTCTGAAGAAGGGTCTAGGCCCGAAACATCAGCCTTCCTACTCCTCTGATGCTGCTTGGCCTGCTGTGTTCATCCAGCTCTACACCTTGTTACCACAGTTGAGTGGCCCTGTCAGAACCCAAAATGAGAAATGAGCAGGTTATGGCTAAACAAAAGCAGCTTGATAGCACCTTTGAATGCTTTACTGATGATTGAGAAGAGATTTTGGGATGATAATTAGCCAGGCTGGATCTGTCCTGTCTTTTATGCACAGGACATACATGTGCAATTCTCCATATTGTCAGGTAGATGCTATAGGCGTAGCTACACTGGAACAGCTTTGTAAAGGGCATGGCTAATTCTGGAGCACTAGTATTCATTTGATTTCTGGAACACTGTCAAGGCTCATAACCTTTACAGTACTCAGTGAATCCAGCCATTTCTTGAGATCATAGGGATTGGATTGAATTTGCTGAAGACTGGTATCCGTTATGCTGGGGACCTTTGGAAGGGGCGGAGTTTCATTATCAACTTGTCACTTCTGGCTGAGGAGTCTAGTAAATGTACTGGGTTCCCTCATCATTAAGAATAGGGATATCCATGTTGCCATTGCCTCTTTAACTGCCATGGGTTTCAATTTTGCTGTTGCCAATTAGGTGGTGTTTCAACTAATAACGTTGGAAGCCTGTATATAATCAACATCACTGTCATCCACCCTCTGTTACCTCATCAAAAAACTCAACTAAGTTAACTAACAATTTTAACAAAGATGTGCAGCTTTCCTTAATATTCCACATTTGTCAGTTATAAGTGACGTCCACTTAATGGCTGCCAAAGTTAGCACATATAGTACTTACAAGAGAGGTAGAGGTTACATGACAACCACAAGCCATTATATTAAGGTACAATTGCATTTCTCCTAACATACCCCTTGTCATAAAACTTCCATTTGCAGTTAGAAGTTATGCAAATTACCCAATACATGGTCACAAAGAAAATCACTATTCAGTAAAACAATAGTGTGTTAACTCTAGTCAGTTCAACTTTCATCAGTCTCTCTGCAGGCACTACATACACAGTCTTCAAATCTTGCAGGTCTCCTAATGCTATGTGTGAGAATTGTTGTTGGCTATTCTTCTAGTACCTGCTCATTCCAAGAGAAACGCTCCTGCTCCTGTGGTAATTGCTGTTGCTGGTCCATTTCTGTTGCAGGGGAACAACAGAGCGCTCGGACTGATGGATGTTAACTACCCTGTGCAAGCAATGAGATCAGTTCTTTCTGATCTGTGGCTTCTCCAGACATACATGGATATTAATATATGAGACAATATATCTGATTGTTCATATTCAATGTGTATGGTCAAGGTGACAACTACCCTACACTGATCTCAAGTTGGCAGGTGGGCTGAATTTTGTTCAGAACACTGAATGCTTGCATTCTGACTCTGCAATGACTTAGCAATTAGAGTGAAATATGAGTATTGTTCACCTTGATTTTGTCACTCAGTCCCATTAAACTCCTGGAAGAGTAGTCTCATTAAACTCCTGGAAGAGTAGTCTCATTAAACTCCTGGAAGAGTAGTCTCATTAAACTCCTGGACTAAACAACTTTCAGTGACCTCATTGGATATTGTAGGAACTGCCGATGCTGGAGAATCTGAGAATAACAAGGTGTAGAGCTGGATGAACACAGCAGGCCAAGCAGCATCAGAGGAGCAGGAAAGCTGACGTTTCGGGTCTGGACCCTTCTTCAGAAATCGGAGAGGGGAAGGGGATTCTGAAATAAAGAGAGAGAGTGGGGGAGGCGGATGGAAGCTGGAGAAAGGAGCAGATAGGTGGAGAGGAGATGGACAGGTCAAGGAGGCGGAGATGGAGTCAGTAAAGGGGAGTGTAGGTGGGGAGTTAGGATGCGGTTCGTCAGTCAAGGGAAGACGGACAGGTCAAGGAGGAAGGGATGAGGCTGGTAGATAGGAGG
>NC_063350.1:54065934-54108532 GCF_021869965.1 Rhincodon typus
GGGATTGAAGTGGGAGGAGCGGATAGTTGGGAGAAAAGACGGACAGGTCAGGGAGGCAGGGACAAGCTGGGCTGGTTTTGGGATGAGATCGGGTGTGGGGAGATTTTGAAGCTTGTGAAGTCCACATTGATACCATTGGGCTGTAGGGTTTCCAAGTGAAATATAAGGTGCTGTTCCTGCAACCTTCGGGTGGCATCATTGTGGCGCTGGAGGAGGCCCAGGATGGACATGTCATCCAAGGAGTGGGAGGGGGAGTTGAAGTGGTTTGCCACTGGGAGGTACTGTCGTTTGTCGCGAACCGAGCGTAGGTGTTCCCCAAAGCGGTCTCCAAGCCTCCGCTTGGTTTCCCCGATGTAGAGGAGGCCACATTGGGAACAGCAGATACAGTATACCACATTAGCAGATGAGCAGGTGAACATCTGTTTAAGGTGGAAGGTTTTCTTGGGGCCTGGGATGGGGGTGAGGGGAGAGGTGCAGGGGCAGGTGTAGCTCTTCCTGCGGTTGCAGGGAAAAGTGCCGGGGTGGTGGGGCTAATGGCGAGTGTGGAGCGGACAAGAGAGTCATGGAGAGAGTGGTTCCTCCAGAAAGCAGATAAGGGTAGGGAAGGCAAAATGTCCTTGGTAGTGGGGTCAGATTGCTGGTGGCGGAGGAGATGGTCCAGGTGAACTTAAGGTTGGGGTGGAAGTGTTAGTAAAGTGGATGAGCTGTTCGAGCTCCTCGTGGGAGCACGAGGCGGTGCCAATACAGTCATCGATATAATGGAGGAAGAGGTGGAGAATGAGGACAGTGTAGCTGCAGAAGAGGGGCTGTTCCATGTATCCTACAAAGAGGCAGGCATAGCTTGGGCCCATGCGGGTACCCATGGCCACCCCCTTTGTCTGTAGGAAGTGGGAGGAATTGAAGGAGAAGTTGTTAAGGGTGAGAATGAGTTCAGCTAAGTGGATAAGGGTGTCAGTGGAGGGGGACTGGTCGGGTCTGCGGGACAGGAAGAAGCAGAGGGCCTTTAGGCCATCTGCATGGGGAATGCAAGGATATAGGGAGTGGATGTCCATGGTAAAGATGTGTTGGGGACTAGGGAATCAGAAGTTTTGGAGGAGGTCGAGGGCGTGGGTAGTGTCATGGACATAGGTGGGGAGTTCCTGGACCTGGGGGGAGAAAATGGAGTTGAGATAAGTTCGGTGGGGCAGGAGTAGGCGGAGACAATGGGTTGACCAGGGCAGTCGGGTTTGTGGATTTTGGGAAGGAGATAGAAACGGGCGGTGCGGGGTTGGGGAACAATAAGGTTGGAGGCTGTGGGTGGGACGTCAACTGAGGTGATGGATGGTCTAGGAGATGATGTTCTGGAGATTGGGGGTAGAGTCATGATCAAGATGGCGGTAGGAGGAGGTGTCAGAGAGCTGGCGCCTGGCCTCGGCAATGTAGAGGTCAGTGCGCCATACTACAACTGCGCCACCCTTATCCGCAGGTTTTATAGTGAGGTTAGGGTTGGAGTGGAGAGCTGCGTGTTCTGTGGGAGAAGAGGTTGGAGTTGGTGAGAGTGGTGGAGAGGTTGAGGTGATCGATTTCTCCATGGCAGTTGGAGTTGGAGAGGTCAAGGGAGGGTAGGAGGCCTTGGGCTGGTGTCCAGGAGGAGGGGGTGTGTTGGAGGTGGGAGAAGGGGTCAGTAGAGGGAAGGTTAGGCTCGTGATTAAAGAAATAAGCGTGGAGGCGGAGGAAAAACTGTCCAAGCGTGAGCAATATTCGTTGATGGAGGGGGATAAAAGTGAGTCCTTTACTGAGGACTGACCGTTCGTCCTCAGTGAGGGGGAGGTCTGGGGGAATGATGAAGACCCAGCAGGGCTAGGTGCTACCATATGCTCTGGAGCTGCTGGCTGTGGAGGCGGTGGGTGGAGCAGCGTCGGCGGAGCGGATGTTCATCTGCACATCTGCCAGTGTGGTATATTGTATCCGCTGTTCCCGATGTGGCCTCCTCCACATCGGGGAAACCAAGTGGAGGCCGCTTTGTGGAACACCTACGCTCAGTTCGCGACAAACGACTGCACCTCCCAGTTGTGAACCACATCAACTCCCCCTCCCACTCCTTGGAATGACATGGCCATCCTGGGCCTCCTCTAGTGCCACAACGATGCCACCCGAACGCTGCACCTCATATTTCGCTCGGGAACCCTACAGCCCAATGGTATCAATGTGGACTTCACCAGCTTCAAAATCTTCCCACCCCCGACCTCATCCCAAAACCAGCCCAGCTCGGCCCCACCTCCCTGACCTGTATGTCTTTTCTCCCACCTATCCGCTCCTCCCACCTCAACCCCCACCCCCAGCTCCTATCTACCAGCCTCATCCCTGCCTCCTTGACTGACCAACTGCCATCCTAACTCCCCACCTACACTCACCTTTACTGGGTTCATCCCAGCCTCCTTGACCTGTCCATCTCCTCTCCACCTATCTGCTCCTTTATCCATCTTCCATCCGCCTCCCCATCTCTCTCTATTTATTTCAGAATCCCCTTCCCCTCCCCCATTTCTGAAGAAGGGTCCAGACCCGAAACGTCAGCCTTCCTGCTCCTCTGATGCTGCTTGGCCTGCTGTGTTCATCCAGCTCTACACCTTGTTATCTCAGTGACCTCATTAGGTGTTTTTCCCCCACTGAAGGTTCCACTCGGGTTTGTTAGGGCAAGGTCATGTCCAAAAAATTTGATCAAGTTGATCAAAGAGGTAACTAGGTGTGTAGGTGAGGGCAAGGCTTTTGGTGAAGTCAACTTGGATTTCAGCAAGGCTTTTGATAAGGTTCCACATGAGAGACTGATAGCAAAGGTGAGCCCACAGGGTCCAAAGAAATTTGGGAAACTGGATTCATAATTGGCCAATTGACAGGAAGCAGAATGTAATGGTCTGCATCCAGTAGTCCCTCAGGAGTGAGTGTTGGGACCCTTGCTGTTTGTTTATATAAAAGTTTTAGTCTTGCATATAAGAGGGTTGATCAATAAGTTCACAAATGATACAAAATTATTGGGATGATAAATAGTAAGGAGAATAGCCTTTGACTAAAGAGGATGTACAGCGTCAGATGGACAGGTCAGTGGCAAATGGAATCCAATTCAGATAAATGTGAGGTGATGGACTTGAATAGGACAAACAAGGCAAGGGGTAGGATGAATGATAGGACCCTGGGAAGCACCAAAAGATAAGAGGCACCTTGGTCTGCATGTACACTGGTCCCTTAAGAACATCCCACAGATGGATAAAACGGTTGAAGGCATATACAGTACTTGCCTTTATTAGCCAAGTCACAGAGTTAAATACAAGGAAGTTACAATGTTAATATAAAATGTTAATTAGGCCTCAGCTAGAGTAGTGTGTGCAGTTCTGGAATCCAAATTGATAGCAATGGAGACGTTGCATAGGAGATATACCAAGATATTGTCTGGGAGTTTCAGTTCTGAAGAGATTAGGCAGACTGGGACTGTTTTCCTTAGAGCTTAAGGGATTGAAAGGGAAGATGAATGAGATGTAGACAATAAGATAGGAGGGGTATAGATAGGGAAACATTTCTTCCTGTCTACTCTTTGGAGGGATCAATGACCAGAGGGCATAGATTTACAGGAAAGGGCAGATGGTTTAGAGGAGTTGTGAGGAAATCTGGAATCCACTATCTGTAAAAGGATGGTAGAGGTAGAAACTATCATAACATTTTATTATTTAGATATACACTTGTGATGTCAATGTACACAAGCCTATGAGCCAAGTGCTCAAAAATGGGATTAGAATAGTTAGGTAGTTGTCATTGACGCAATGGGCTGAAGGTCCTTTCTCTGTACTGTAGATCTCTATGACTTGTAGAAGTCTGTGCTGGATTTGCTCAACTTATGATTTCTTTGGTTTACTGTTTCTAATTTTGCTATGGATAATATGGGGACAAATGTATAGTGTTGCATGTCCCTATCCTTATTAACAGGCTGAATTCTTCACTGATGAATCAAGGCCATTGTGACTCAAAGTCTGGAATACTGCAACGTGTAGTCTGCTTGCAGCCATTCTACAGTGTCACTGGTTGTTGCTGAGGTCAGATGATCTAACTCCTAGCAGGCAGAAGATTAGTTGATGGTGCTGAGGTAACTCAATTTTTGCAACAGTGAAAGGGTCCAGTCCCCAAGCATCATCCAGGTCTATTTCAGGTGTTGTGTCATGAGCAGCTCTTTATCTTGCCTAGTTTGGTAGTCATTACAAACAGTGCACTGGTCAATGTGGTCTTTTATCTCACCGCTCATGTTTGACCAGTAATGTATTTCTTGTATCTTTCTCAGGCTAGAGTCAATTCATGCTGCATCCATTTCAGCATTTCTTTTCTAATTTTCATACAGATAATGACTATTTCTTTGTAGAAGATGCCATATTAGGCTATTACTTCACCTCTGTACCTCCAATACTCTCTCATAGTAGCAGACATGTCCTGGATGGTTTCAACTTTTCAATCAGTGCTTCCTGCAGAATTTGCAGAGTTGTATCTTGGTGCACAGGTTTTGATTCAAGTCTCAGATTCAACATGTCTGCTGGATTGATGACTTCAACAACATGTTGAGTTGTTACTTCACATTTGGGAGATTTCACACTATTAGGATCTTTTCTGTTCTTCATAGGGAGCGCTGCTTTTGAAGCTCGCTTGTAATGTAGATCTGCTTCCCTTGTTCACCACTTCCAAATAATACCACTGCAAACAAAGTAACATTCTTCGTAAACACTTACGTACAGATTGAAGCAGTCTGAGGAAGTGGTTTGTGGTCAGATTCTATTACCACCTTGTCTCCTCCAAACAGGTATTGATTAAAATGCTCACAAGCAAAAAAGCCAGACACTCATTTCCAACCTGTGCCTAATATAATCCAGTTTGTATTAAGGCCATGGATACAAATCTAACTGGCTGTCCTTACTGCACAAGAGTTGTTCCAAGTCCTGGAGAAACTCAGGAGGTCGAGTAACATTTGGGGAGAAAGAAGTGAAGTTAACATTTTGAGTCCAATATGACTCTTCTGTGTTTGTTTCAGATTTCTAGCATCTGCAGTATTGTGCTTTTATTGTTCCTAGTCCTGACTCATTGACATTACACTGCTATGTGACTTCATCATTGACATAATACCTTAGAAATGGCATTATCACCACTAGTAGTTTGATTTTGGTAAAAATTGCTTCTTTTTCTGGGTGCAACGCCACTGCATATCCTTAGCAATGAGCTTGGGTAGAGGTTCACACTTATATTACCTAATTTGTTATCATTTATCAAAAGTGTTCTTGAAATCTAAGTACCCAATGTCCATCTGCTGCCTTTAAAAATTTTGTTAGTAACAAACTTTTCAACAAACTCCTCCAAGTTAATCAAACCTGATTTCCCATTTGCAAATCCATGCTGACTATGCCCAATCAGATCATTATAAATCAGCTTGGCCTGCTGTGTTCATCCAGCCCTGCACCTTGTTGTCTCGGATTCTCCAGCATCTGCAGTTCCTACTATCTTTGATTATAAATCAGGTGTCTATTTATCTCGTTCTTTTAAATAAATTCTAGTAATTTTCCCTAATTACTAATGTAAAGGTAACAGGTCTGTAAATTCGAGATAGTAGGAACTGCAGATGCTGGAGAATCCGAGACAACAAGGTGCAGGGCTGGATGAACACAGCAGGCCAAGCAGCATCATAGGAGCAGAGAGGCTGACGTTTCAGGCCTAGACCCTTCATCAGAAAAGGGGGAGGGGAAGGGGGTTCCGAAATAAATAGGGAGAGAGTGGGAGGCGGATAGAAGAGGGATAGAGGAGAGGATAGGTGGAGAGGAAATAAACAGGTCGAAGAGGCGGGGATGGAGCCAGTAAAGGTGTGTTGGTAGGGAGTTAGGAAGGGGATAGGTCAGTCCAGGGAGGACGGACAGGTCAAGGGGGCGGGATGAGGTTGGTCGGTAGGAGATGGAGGTGCGGCTTGAGGTGGGAGGAGGGGATAGGTGGGAGGAAGAACAGGTTAGGGAGGCAGGGACGAGCTGGACTGGTTTTGGGATGCGGTAGGGGGAGGGGAGATTTTGAAACTTGTGAAATCCACATTGATACCATTGGGCTGCAGGGTTCCCAAGCGGAATATGTGTTGCTGTTCCTGCAACCTTCGGGTGGCATCGTTGTGGCACTGCAGGAGGCCCAGGATGGACATGTCGTCGAGGAATGGGAGGGGGAGTTGAAATGGTTCGCGACTGGGAGGTGCAGTTGTTTATTGCGAACCGAGCGTAGGTGTTCTGCAAAGCGGTCCCCGAGCCTCCGCTTGGTTTCCCCGATGTAGAGGAAGCCACACCGGGTACAGCGGATGCAGTATACCACATTGGCAGATGTGCAGGTGAACATCTGCTTGATGTGGAAAGTCTTCTTGGTGCCTGGGATGGGGGTGAGGGAGGAGGTATGGGGGCAGGTATAGCACTTCCTGCGGTTGCAGGGAAAAGTGCCGGGTGTGGTGGAGCTGGAGGGGAGTGTGGAGTGTGGAGTGGACAAGGGAGTCACGGAGAGAGTTGTCCCTCCGGAAAGCAGATAAGGGTGGGGAGGGAAAGATGTCTTTGGTGGTGGGGTCGGATTGCAGATGGCGGAAGTGTCGGAGGATGATGCGTTGGATCCGGAGGTTGGTGGGGTGGTACGTGAGGACGAGGGGGATTCTTTTTTGGTTCTTATTGCGTGGACGGGATAGCTGGATGGGAGTGTGGAGCGGACAAGGGAGTCACGGAGAGAGTTGTCCCTCTGGAAAGCAGATAAGGGTGGGGAGGGAAAGATGTCTTTGGTGGTGTAAATTCACTGTGTTCACTCTCACTCCCTGCTTAAATAGTGGTGTGACATTTGCTACCTTCAAATACAGCAAAATCATTCTGTTTCTATAGAATTTTGGACGATAGTTGATGCATCATCTCCATAGCTACCTCCTTTAACGGTCTGGGATATAGACCACCAAATCCTCATTTTCTCTAGCCAGTTGGATCTCTAGTTCTGGGAGATTTCTGGCATCTACCTGAGTGAAAACAAAAAAAAAAGTTGTAATCATTTATATTTCACTACCATTTCTCTATTTGCTACTATAAGTTCTCAAATCTGTGGGTGCTGCATCTCTACTCCAATTATCATCTTTTTTGGGAATCTTTCCTTGTCAGTACATAACCTATGTATTTAACTTCAGGCATCTTCGATTGCATTTTTTTTATTGCTTAGCTTCAGGTTTATGTGGTGAGGTCTCTCTAGTAAATCTTAGAAATACTTTTTCCCATTAATACTCTCTAACTGAGGTATGACAACTTCAAAGCTTCTGCAAGTCAGTAGATTTTTTGTGAGTAATATTTCCTCAGATGTTTTTATAGTTGGATTTCTTATATCAAAAGTAATCCCGGGGGGATTTTTCCGATTGTCGTCTTTTTAAACATTGGGCATCAGCATCATAGGCCAGCATTTACTGCACATCTCTAGCTGCCCTTGAGAAGGTGGTGAGCTGCCTTCTTGAACTGCTGCGGTTCACTCGAGTGTAGGTACACCCATGGTGCTGTTATGGAAGGAAGTTCCAGGATTTTGATCCAGCAACACTGAAGAAACCATGATATGTTTCGAAGTCTGGGCAGCGAGTAGCTTGAAGGGAACGTGCAGGAGGTGGCATTCTGCATAACTATGTTAACTCAATACTTCAAAGCTGCAGACACTTTTTTTCTTTCACTACTTCTTTCTTAGAGCTCCGTAAGTCCACACATTTTCAGTTGCACTAACTCCGACACCCTGTTACAAATGATACATGTTTAATGGCTACCAGACTGCACACACAGACTCTTATAGCAAAGCTAGAAGTCACATGGCTACAGCAAGCCAGACAGTTGTATTTCTCCAAACACTGTCTGAGTTGTTAACTTTGCCTCAAACTAACATTTCTAAATGTTTTCTTACCAGTAGTTAAAATAACTGACCTGTTATCAGTGGATTTATCCATGCATCCTTTTTTGGAATAGAGTTTAACAGTCACAATTTTCCAGCCCTTTGACAATTCCTGTACCTAAGGAGATTGGAAGATCCCAGCCTGCAACTCAATTATTTCCTCTTTTATTCCTTCCTCCACCCCAGTATCCTTACATGCATGCCATGCTATTTTGGTGATTCATCACTTTTTATGTGTAGCGTGCCTTTCTAATAGTATCTCCTCTTTTGTCAACTGTAAGCTTATTCCAGTATTTCAAACAATCGTCTTTCAGTTTACATAATCTTTTGGTAAACACAGATGCACAAAACTCATTTAGTACCTCAACCATGCTGTGGCTTAATGCCCAATTTTCTTTTTAAACTTAATTAACCCTATTCTTTTTCTACATATGTCTATAGAAGAGTTTATTTATTCCTTAATGTTAACTGCCAATTTCTTCTCATACTCCCCTTTTGCTGCTTTTCAGCCATAAATTCCATTTTTCTGCTTTACTTTAGTTTGTGTGTCATTCAGGAAATCTGTCTTTAATTGCCCAGCCTCCTCCTTTAGCAATAATATGCCTCAACAGTATCAAGGCACATTATCAATCTCTTCTTCTCTTTAAAATAGCTCATTGGTCCATTTCGATTGCTAAAGTCTAATTCCAAATTACCTTGGCCATCGCCCAGTTAAGTACTTTGACTCTTGCTTTCACCTGTCCTTTTTTCAGAGTTACCCTAATTTTTAAGACAGTGATTGTTTCCCAACTTGATCCACTTTATTCATTCCTCTATCTAGCCCGTAAGGGCACCATGCCTAGATTTAAGATCTAACCAGCCTGCTCTGGAGAGAATCTACCTTTACCAGAGCCACTTCCAATGTTCTGTGCAGCAGGACCACTGCCCTCAGCAATTTGGAAGGGCGGAGTCCAACTAAGCTTCATGAAGTTAAGCAGTTCCCAGGATGACAGATGAGACATTCAAAAGATGCCCTCCGAGTCTCTCTGAAAAATACACCAACATCTCCAATGAGTTATGGGAATCTCTAGATCAGAAATGGCCAAATTGGAAGAGCAGCATCTGTGAAGCAGTGAACCATTGAATCTCTCTGACAGAGCCAGATGGAGGGCAAACACAGCACAGAAGGAACATAGAAACATCCAAACACCCCACCCTCCTATTACAGCAAATACAGTATGGTTTACAGGGACAGTATTGAATTAATTAAACACCTCAGGACCTAAAACAAGAGTGGAAAATTCATCCTTGACCTGGAAGGCCAGGCTAACAACAGGAGTCCTAAAAATTAGTGCACAAGTACAAAGTTGGAATTTTTTTCTCCTAAGGTGTCAACAGTAGCGCTTAGGAAACGAATTGCCCAAATTGAGAGGGTCAGTAAACCCAACCAGAGGTGATGGTGTTGGATAGTTACAGAACATATTGCAGAAACGTCTGTTTCTGTTATAACCTCTGTTGAAATTAACCAGCCCAGAGTGAACAAGCTGGGGGACAAGGCAAACAAAATTGGTAGTCGAAGATAGTTGTTTAATAATTATTTGGAGCGCTGAATCAATGGTTGTAGCGTTGGGGTAATACACCAAAAATCACTGCTACGAAAGGTATCCTCTTTTAAAGATTATTCTTTATGATTCGCACTCCATTATCCTCAAACGGATACTTTTCTTTTACTGTCTGGCAAATTTCAAACAGCACAATTCCTGCCCGAAGCTAAAATTCTTATTTCCTTTAACTATGAACCAACACTCGTCCATTAAAACGTCCTTGCAAAATGCACTGCATAAAACTACCATTGCCACAAACACGATAATGCTGCAGGAGAAATTCTGAATTGTAAGAGTTGCCATTACTTCAGAAGTTTCCATGGGTCACTGCCTTCCTTTTCAAATTTTACCTCATACACGTTCGTCCGTTTCTTCTCCACTGACTGACCTCCATTCTTTCCCGCCTCTCTCCGCCCGCCGTTTATTTCGAATTCAAATCTTCTGTTTCCTAACCGACCACGTACCTCTTCCTCAGCCCCCGCCGCTCTAATGATGCCCCAGCTTCAACTCTCTTCTAACTGTGTTAGTGAGTTACTGGGACAACAAGGTGCAGGGCTGGATGAACACAGCAGGCCAAGCAGCATCATAGGAGCAGAGAGGCTGACGTTTCGGGCCTAGACCCTTCATCTGTGAGTTACTGGGTTGTTTTATTTCCCAACGCGAAGGGCTCGTCAACTGCAGGTATTTTGAAAGTACAATGGATCAATTGCAAATACGTTTAGACCGAAATATCTTTTAGAAATAAATTAAACTGAAACAGGTTTGGGCAATGTTAGCAGTGTTTAAAAGCCAGAAACAGCATTGAAAATTTGAAGTGATTTCGATATTTTATATCTCGAATGCAGATTCTGCTCCCTCAGACTATATTCAAATCCATTTTAAGCCCTTTCAGACTTCATCCTCCAAATCAGGAGTTAAAAATCAGTAACGAGGGAATTATTTTTCAAGTGTTGCACAGAGGAACTAAAGGCAAGTATCCATAGACGACAAATAAGAACTTAATTTGTTCTGGTGGACTCTACCTTTCTCTAATAATACTGTGGGATATTTTACCTGAGCAAACCAATTCTTCGTTTAATATCTTATCCAACAATTCACCCTTCCTTCTGGTGGGTGATTAAATTTTCTTTTTAATTTGACAGTTCAGATTATTACGTTCCTCTTCAAGTTTTCCAAATCTGTACCAAGACTCTTTCCTACTTTTCTCTACTTTCCTCATGAATATGTTTTATCAGAATCTTTCTCTTGCTGAAATGCCAGGTTTATCATAGATATGAATCCAAATTGCAGTTGTTGGCAAGTTATTTGATTATGAGTGATTTTATAGCCTGACCTGTTCTGTTTACCATAAGATTAGGGGTCATATATCAGAATCATAGAATCCCTACAGTGTGGAAACAGGCCCTTCGGCCCAACATGTCCACTTGACCCTTGGAGCATCCCACCCAGACCCATACCCCTATAACCCACCTAATCTACACATCCCTGAACACTGTGGGCAATTTAGCATGGCGAATTCACCTAACCTGCACATCCTTGGACTGTGGGAGGAAACCAGAGCACCAGGGGAAAACCTACACAGACATGGGGAGAATGTGCAAACTCCACGTAGACATTTGCCGCAAGGTGGAATCGAACCCAGGTCCCTGGTGGTGTGAGGCAACAGTGCTAACCACTGTGCCACATATTTCGATTCCTACTTTTCAAAACAAGCTAATGGGTAGCCATTAGGAATGGGAACCTTGGGTGACCCTTCTTTTTCATAGTTTGTGGTCCATGAAGCTAATAGCAGCCTAATTGCTGATCTGGCTGAGATCAGCTAATGCATCACAGTGATTGAAACAGGGAACATCTGACAAGTAAAGATCAGAACTGTACCTTTACTCACTAGGGCACATTTTGATAAGATGGGAGGCATGGTGGCTCAGTGGTTACCACTGCTACCTCACAGCACCAGGGATCCAGGTTTGATTACACCCTTAAGTGACTCTGTGTGGAGTTCCCTGGCTGAGCGTGAGTTTCCGCTGGGTGCTCCAGTTTCCTCCCACAGTCCAAAGATGTGCAGGTTATTTGATTTGATTTGATTTATTTATTGTCACGTGTACCTAAGTACAATTAAAAGCTTTGTTTATGAACAGTTTAAGTAGATCATAGTAAGCAAGGGCATACAGATCATAGGGTGAATAAAAACTTACAGGTATATAGGTTACATCGCACAGGACGTGCACTAGGCAAGATCAACATTAGAAAAGAGTAGTTTTAATAAGTTTTACAGATTTAGAATTTAAAAGTATAGAACAGTTATAAGAAAATGTTAGAGTTAAATCCGCTGTAGGGAGCTCGGGAGTCGCATGGTGTCAGCCCCCCTCTTGAATCTTGTTAGGTTAGGTGGTTTGGCTATGGTAAATTAACCCATAGTGTCCAGGGATGAGCAGGCAAGATGGATTAGCCATGGTGATTGTGAGGTTACTGGGTAGGCTTGGGGGTGGGCCTGGGTGGGATGCTCTTTGGAGGGTTAGTATGGACTTGTTGGGCCAAATGGCCTGTTTCTGCGCTGTAGGGGTTTGATGATTCCAAGTCCAAACAAAAAGCATCTTATAGTGTGCAATCATTAGCAATTATCAAAGTACATTCTAATTTCCTTATCCTTCAAAGTATACAGTGTCACTTCATGCCTGGGAAGCTCATGTCACGTGTTGTGGAAAATCTGCATTGGGAGCATCAAGTTGGCAGATTATTAAAAAGAATCCTACAGAAGTTTGCTTTAAAATCTGAAGTTTCCAGTGACCGGAATATTGGATGTTATGAAGTGAAAAGTGGCAGAAAATGTGTGCAGTTTTAAGAAAATGTTCTTTCACAGCAAGTGTTGCTGGTTAGACCAGCATGTATTTCCCATCTCTATACATCCTTGAGAAAGTGATAGTGACTTGCCTTCATGAAGAACTGCAGTTCATCTGAAGTGGTACTCCCACAGTGCTATTAGGGAGCAAGTTCCATGATTTTGACCCTGCAACACAAGGAATGGCGACATATTTCCGATCAGGATGGACATTAAGGTCCCCCATGCAGAGTACATTCCACACCCTTGGCCACTCAGTGCTTCCTCGAAGCAGTGGTCAATATGGAAGAGCAATGATTCATCAGCCAATGAAGTAGTGTGCTATGCAGAAATGTGGAAGTTTCCTTGTTCATATTTGATCTGATGCCATGAGACGTCATGAGATCTGGAGTCAACGCTGAGGGCTCTCAGGGCAACTCCCTCTTAATGATATACTACTGTGCCATCATCTCTGGTGGGTTTGTCATTACATTGGAACTAACCCTGCATGTTGTCTGCCTTCCTACTCATTCTGGACACCTCACCACCTTTCTCCCACCTGCATCAGCACTTACAGCTGTGCCTGCCACTTCCATTTCACTCATAACCTCTCGTTGTCTCATTACAGGTGAAAGCAGCCCACAATAAGGCTGAAAGAGCCAAAACGTGATGGGGGTGGGGTGGGGTGGGGTGGGGGGGGTGGTGTGTGGGGAGCGTGGCAGTGTGGTGTGGGGGAATAAGAACTCCTTTTATGTCTTTAATCTGTGTTAGGAGAGAATCCTTATCATAGCAGGAGAGGACTGTGACTGCTCATGTAGTGATGCTGAGACCTTCATGCATCAGCAATCAAGTAAGAATTATTTCAACCATGTGTCGTGCACTCCCCCATTACCCCCATTGTCACTGTATTCTTAACATGCCCAAGCTCATTCCTTCTCTTGTCTGCTGTAAGTGCATGTGACAAATTCACAGCCTCCGCCCTGAAGACACCAGCCTGGCCAGACATCATCTCTCCCTCCACCTCTGAGGAAGAAGACTCAAATCTCCCCAGAAGATGCACAGGCAAGGCTGTCTCCTACACCCTCCACCAGCTCTGATACTGACATCTTGGTGGGTACTTCAGCTAGATTAGAGTTAAGTGCACATTCTGGTAAGCACGTCACTGTTATATTTCTACAGCTGGTTGAGGGCGAAACTCCCCACGCCACTGGTGCTTAGAGGACTGCCAAAAACCAGGCACCTGCTGAGTGTCAGGCAGAAGAAGAAGGCAGGTTAGTCAGAGATACTGAAGAGGTTGGATCATAAGCTGGGCGAGTCATAGAGTCAGACAGCACAGAAACAGCTTAGCACCAGTGGCAAAGCAAAGGCTGGTGAGGATCCTTGATCTCTATCTCGGTCCCCTTTAGAAGGAGACAGGGGTAGGCACTCTGCCTGAGGAAGAACAACATATAGACTCCCCAAAAGTTTCCTCTCAGGACACTCCAGAGGTGTCCAGAGTCTCCATCACTACCCTACCTGTTATCCCAAACCCTGTGGCAGTTCATGGCAAGGAGGATGATCATCTGGTCAGGACCCACTCAGCATGTCTAGTCCCTTTGGCCACACTCGTCCCTAGGGTTGTCCACCCAAAAAAACCGAAGCCAACAGGCTACATTATAGGACAGGCTCCCTCCACACCAGCTGCAGACCCCAAGACTGCACCTATGTATAGGAGAAGGAAACAGAAAAAGAAAATCTTCTGAGGGCACGTGGGTAATACAGGTAAAACCTAGTTGTAAGTACATCATCATATCTTTAAATCTATCTCCAGCTTTTTCATCATCAGTTCTGTGAGCAGCTGTCATTGTAGTTGCGGCTGTCTGAGTTAAAGCTATCTTTTCCATAGCACCTGTATTAGCATGAAACTTTGTCATGATTGAATGAGGGAGCATCAGATGTTGTGAAGGCTTCCATCAGTTTGAAACTATTGTTAAACAACTGGAAAAGCATGAAAAGGTCAATCTGGTAAGCTGCATTTACAGTGGAATTACTCAGGGTCACAGGCGTCAGCAATATCTCATTTGCAGTCATTGAAAGGTGACTTCACAGAACTAAATAGTGATGTCTTGAAAAATGTCCATATTACAGAAGAGGAGATGCAAGAGGTTTTAAAACGCATAAATGTTGATAAATCCCCAGGACCTGACCAGTTGTATCCCAGAACTTTGTGGGAAGTTAGGCTAAAGGTTGCTGGGCCCCTTGCTGAGATACTTGTTTCATCGACAGTCATGAGTGAGGTGCTGGAAAATTGGAGGATAGCTAATGTAGTGCCAGTATTTAAGAAAGGTGGTAAGGAAATGCCACGGAAATATAGACATTTGAAGCTGATATCGATGGTAGGTAAGTTGTCAGAGAGGATTCTGATGGACAGGATTTACATGCATTTGGAAAGGCGAGGACTGACTACGGATTGTCAGAATGGATTTCTTTGTGGGAAATCGTGTCTCATTAATTTGATTGAGTTTTTTTGAAGAGGTGACAAAGAAGATAAAGAAGAAGGCAGAGTAGCAGACGTTGTCAAATGGACTTCAACAAGGCATTCGATAAGATTCCACATGGTAGACTGGTTAGCAAGGTTAGGAGCTAGCCGATTGGATACAAAATTGGCTTGAAGTTAGAAGACAGAGGGTGGTAGTAGAAGGTTGTTTTTTGGCTCGTGACCAGCAGTGTGCTGCAAGGATCGGCACTGGGTCCACTGCTTTTCATCATTTATATAAATAATTTGGATGTGAATATAGGAGGTATGGTTAGTAAATTTGCAGATGACACGAAAATTGGTGGTGTAGTGGACAGTAAAGAAGATTATCTCAGAGTACAACGGAACCTTGATCAGACGGGCCAATGAGCCAAGGAGTGGCAAATGGAGTTGAAAAGTGAGGTGTTGCATTTTGATAAGGCAAACCAGGGCTTATACAGTTAATGGTAGGGCCCTGGGGAATGTTGCTGAATAAAGAGATGTAGGGGTGCAGGTTCTTAGTTCCTGGACAGTGGAGTTGCAAGTAGATAGGGTGGTGAAAAAGGCATTAGGCACACTCATCCTTGTTGGTCAGCATATTGAGTATAGGAGTTGGGATGCCATATTGCGGCTATACAGGACATTAATGAGACCACTTTTAGAATACTGCATTCAATTCTGGTCTCCCTGCTGTAGGAAAGATGTTGTTAAACTTTAAACAGTGCAGAAAAGATTTACAAGAATGTTGCTGGCATTGGAGAGTTTGAGCTATAAGGAGATGCTGAACAAGCTGGGGCTTTTTTCCCTTCAGTGTTGGCGGCTGAGAAGTGATCTTAAAGAGGCCTATGCAATCATGAGGGGTATAGCCAAGGTTATTTTCCTAGGGTAGTGGAGTCCAAAACTAGAGGGCATAAGTTTAAGATGGGATGGGAAAGATTTAAAAAGGACTTGAGGGGTAAATTTGCTCTATTGTCTCCGCCCACTTATATGTTGAGAGCCCCCTTACAATTTTTAACCCCTTCATATCTCAGCATTCTGATTCCAATCCTCACAATTGAGTTTCCCAACTTCCCTCCTGCAGCAGTGATCTCTGATAAACACGCCATAGTGTTTAATAAATGTACTCCCAGAACAGACTGAGGCCCAGCTCCTTGACCAACTTGAATGGACAACTCTGACTCATGCCTAACCATTCCCCTGACTGGTCTTTGTGCTGTTTCCAATTGATGTCCTGGATTGTTTGCAG
Organism: Rhincodon typus; assembly: GCF_021869965.1. NCBI lineage: Eukaryota > Metazoa > Chordata > Chondrichthyes > Orectolobiformes > Rhincodontidae > Rhincodon > Rhincodon typus. The sequence continues at coordinate 54,081,999 of NC_063350.1, forward strand.
TAGACACACAGGGCTTGCAGACTGTAGAGGTTCAGACTCGGGTCCGATGTCCAACTGACCGTGCCCAATCCCCCAGATTGATGATTGGAGGCTGCTCTTAACTTACTATGCTGGGAAACCCTGACTGAAGGATGTGAGATCAACTCCCTTTAGACTTTGAGATAAGGCCATTTGTTTGAAATATGGGCAGTTTGTTTGCCACTATACACAACAGCAACATTCCAGTGAAAGGTGCTGGTACACTCTGAAGTGCAGCATGGAAGTGTTGGACTTAAGTCTTAAGGCTGGTATATTTTGGTTGCTAATGTTCCTGTACAAGCGAGGTTGGGAAAGGTGGTGCCCATAAAGCGTGCTCTGCGGTCTTGGTGACTGGTGTGCAAGCTGGGGGGCTGGAGGAGCAAGCGATAAGCTGGAATACCGAGTAGCTGCTCTTTCATGTTGGGAATTGTCACCATCTAGTTTCTATTTGGCAGGAGAGAGAATATGAAACAGCATATAAATGAGATGAGATTAACTAATAATGAAGTGCATGTTAATTGTCCTTTTGCCATTCATTAGGAAGAATTTCATCTCGCCACTAAACACATGGTTGGAATAGTAGTCTTTTCGCTCTCAATGTTGAAAAACTCCTCAGTGCTGATGTCTCAGGATTTTCCCAACTTTCTTCCCAGTGCCTGGGAACATTGTGTCCTCTGTGACTGTGATGGAATGTTGAATTAGTATCTACCTCTTAAGAGGAGATGTTAATCAATAACTACTTTAGATTTCATTTTCTCAAAGCTACTTTCTCCTTCAATGCAAAATTCACCCTGTTGTGTTACATTCAAGTAAAGTCAAAGAAGCCCACAAACAGAAGCATCAGGTGCCCTTTGTGAGGCTTACTTTCTTCATTACCTACTTACACAACATGTTGTAAATAAAGGGAAACACACATATTTTCGGAGGAGTACTTGTTTATTCTTCTAACTTTTACAAACCACTGTATTTGAGAAACAGAAAACTTTTTTCAAAGTTGAGGGATGGAACAGTATTGCGTATATACATTCTGCCAGTCCAGTTTATAATAAATATGGTTTTAAATAGAAAGGACTTTTTCATTCAGAGTACAAAGATATTTTGGTATGGACCACTTGGAAGAATCTGAAACCACTAAAGAAATAAATATTTCTTTTCTTCTGTGAAAAAGTATTTACATAAAATATTATACACACTCACACTCTCGACATCACACAGCAACCAAATGATTTGGTCTCACTTGCATTTATAGGTTCGCTGAGAACAGAGTTACTACAACTCAGAAAATTCAGGCACTTTAATAATTTGGTGGCTGTAGTCAAGAAAGAATTTTAAAATGAACTTACATTGGACTAAAACCACTATATAGGCCACACTATTCTTTAAATTTGATCTCACAAGCTGTATTTTAACTAGAACCAGATGAAGATGGTGGGCTAGATTGTACCACACAATGAATTAAATTCAAATCAGCTTCATGTGTACATGCTTAAATGAAGAATCTTGAATAACAGCATGTACTTCAGCTTCTCTATCCCTCATCTAACTGCAGAGGCTTCTAAACTTCATTGTAATAAATCTGACACAGAATGCAGTTATCTGGTATTCCTGCCACTAATACCTCTCAATAAAATAAAAGTGAACTCTGTCTCTCAAAATGGGATCTGATGCAGTATTTAGACTTATTAAAGGCAATGCAAAAGGTCAATTTTGACTATTCAATGGATCAAGCAGCACATTATTGTGGGGAAAATGAGTTAAAGGCACTGTAAAGTCAGGGTTCCACTGCTCGCCCAGTCTAACTTTATTTACATTTGCTTGACATTTGGACTAAACATAAATGATTATTCAGGATTGATGTGAAGGATATCTTAATACTTGCTACACCCATTTGTAAATTATTTGCTGATTGCTGAATTTTCTATTGTTTTCTTATTTGAAGGCATAATTTGTTTCATAATAATTGGCCCTTGACATGTTTATGCCTGCAAAATTCTCACGCATAGTTTATTAAATGGCTTCTCAAGGCTACAGTGAAAGGTCATCCTGAGTAAGCTATAGTAACAACATGGGTGTATGGACTTTATGTACCATATATGCCATTCTCCGGGAAAGTCAGTAGGTTGACAGGTAAGTGATGGGAGAAATGAGTTGTGTGTTACTTATAATTTATTACATCCAATGTTATCGGCCTTTCAATTGTCAGAAGCCAATTGTCTCCTTCCTTAACTGGATGCTGTAGAGTTGTGAGGGAAGGAATCTTCTCACTTCAGTTTTCTTCTTGGCTTTCATGACCATTTTTAGGTTGCAACCTAGAGCAGCAGGCTTCCTGTTTATTCTTTTTCAGAGCAAAGCAATTCAGAACCCACCTTCTAATTAAAGGCATTATGCTTAGAGAAGCTCAAGGGACTTGGAATTTTCAGGCAGCAGCACACATGGGAGTGGTTAGGAGCCTGGAAAAGCTGACCCCTGGGTCTGTAGTGAGGTAAATTTTCCCAAGGATAGGAAGAAGAGAACAGCTTCTTCACCCAACCAGGAATGGATAGAAGTGGCCTAGGAAACAAGCAGAAGCAGTGGGATCTTCGAACCTGCAGGCAATGGACAAGGATGCTCCAGAACCTCAGGAATGCATGTTTGGTAAGGGGCCACGAACTCTGACTTGCACAATACATCTCAAAAGACATCTACAGTTCCATTAATTCCTGTCACTGCAGACACATTGTATCTCCATCTGAGCAACCTAAACTCAAACTAACCCTCAGCCATATTGCCCCTTGAAACCAAGCTACAGATACCATACATACATTCTGTACATTAATACTTTGAACATAAGGCATTCCTAACACAAGCACACACACACAACAATTTACTACAACCTGATAAGCATCAAGGGACATGGAGTTGTTGGAAGTGGGAATTGGTGGTATAAAGTGGAAATGACAGATGACTTGTCAGCTATTGGCAGTTCATGACCACCATGCCTATGCTGAGATGATTGATATTTTGTCTGTAGATGTTTACTTGGGACATCACCTAGTTATTGATGAATCTCGATGTCCATATTGTGTGCCCTATGGAGGTGTACATTGGTGTGGGTAGAAGAGCTGGAAGCCCTGCTGCTTTACTGTAGCTGCTTCTGGGCTATGTAGCATTGAAACAATCCCAGCCCCAGAATTTCAACAGAAGGAAGCCGCGTAGCTGCACAGCTACTTCCATTTGCTCAAAAAGCTGGTTTCAGGGAAGTGAAAGTGAGGCTGAGTGAATTACTGGACATGTAGACTCCAGCTAGGTTCCCCTGTCATTAGGCCAATTGTGCCACTGATATTTTACAAATGACGAGTGGTAGAGGGCCACCCACGCTATAGCACCAGCCATACACTCAAGAAAGATCCACCTCACTCCTGCCTGAATGGGCCCAATGTGCCCAACTAAACTTACCTGCATTCCCAGGTCTCTCCTACCACTGCTACTGCTCCCTGGTTGCAGCTTCAAGCAGTTGCTACCTGATCCATCCATTTGGCCAGGAGCCCTTGGTGCTGGGCCCTATGGAGCTGCAAGTAACATCAGGCTGGTGCTTTCATAACCAACCTAGGTGGTGTTACCCCTGAATCTTTGACCAGTAGATACAGTCAGCACTTTGCCTTAAAATACTGGACCATGTGCATGTTGTTGACAACTCATCTACATAAATGCACGTCAATCCTTAAAATAAAATCTATTTTTGGAAGAGAAGTTTGGGTGACTACTCTAAATGAATTAACTAAATTTCCATGGAGAACTGCAGTCTGTGTAATCATAGAATCCCTACAGTGTGGAAACAGGCCTTTCAACCCAAGTCCACACCGGCCCTCAGAGCAACCCACCCAGACGTATCCCCCTATAACCCACCTAATCTACACATCCCTGAACACCATGGGCAATTTAGCATGGCCAATCCACCTAGCCTGCAAATCTTTGGACTGTGGGAGGAAACCGGAACACCTAGAGGAAATCCACGTAGTCATGGGGAGAATGTGCAAACTCCACACAGAGAGTTGCCCGAGGGTGGAATCAAACCCGGGTTCTTGGTGCTTTGAGGCAGCAGTGCTCACCACTGAGCCACCGTGCCACGTATGCAGTGACAAGATACAATTTATGCATAGGCACACTATTCCATTATTTGAGAATCACTCATGGTATTCTGTAAAATTCTCTGTTGCTATTTAGAGATAATGCACAACTATGCCTTTTTTTAATGATGCAGTTCCCAGTCAGTAAATACAAGTTCAAAGGTGTGTTTGTAGTTTGTGGCACCCATACCATTGCAAGGAAATAGCAGGGCTACCTGATCCGTGAGAGATTACTGAACAAGATGAGTCAGAAATGAAAAACAGGACCTTAAAAATGTTACTGAAAATATAGATCTTGAATTAACTTTAAAAAAAACATGAAGATTGGATGATTGCTTTATTCAGAACAGGTTTGTGTAACAGCAACTTGGTAGAGCTATTTCCAGATTCATGATAAAAATGAAAATCTGGAAGCAATCATATCTTAGAAGGTAAATGATTTTTGAAGAGCAGTGTGAACTGGATTTTGTATACATTGTGAAAGTTTGATCTCAAACTCAATCTCATCATAATCTAATTTAAAGGATATATACAGTCTCAATGTTTTCAGGCCTGTAGCCTTAGTGTAAATCCCTAATCAGTAATTGAAGTGGTTTAGATTATTTTGGGGATCCAGGGTAAAGACTGGAATAAGAATACCACAACCTGGCAGTACCTCAGTTTTGAAATACAATTTTGTTTCTAAATCCCTCCATGGCCTCCCCCACCTCCAATGTCTGTAATCTCCTCCAGACCTACAATCCTGTGCTTCTCCAATTCTGGCCTCTTGCTCATCCCTACTTTAATCATAAATCTTGCCATCTCAATCTTCACATGTTTAAGGCTTTAGCTCAGGAATTTATTCCCTGTACCACTCTAGTTCTTTACTTTTATCTCCTACTTCAGGGTGTACCCCAACACCTACCTCTTTGAACAGGATTTTGCTCATCTTCCCTAATATCTCCTGAGTGCCATTTCATTTGATTATACTTCTATGAAGGACCTTGAGATGTTTTATATTATTAAAGGTGCTGTGTAAATGCAAGCTGTCCTTTTGTTATTAGCATTCATAATGAACAGCTTCAGATTGTTGTGGGTAGTCCAAGGTACAGGTTTTGTTTTGTTTTGAATATTGATTGAATAGGATCAATGGCTTGTTACCCATGAACTTACTAGAAGGCGAGAATGTAATACAATGCTAGGTTTCTGAATTGCAATTTATCGGACAGGACAGAGGAATGTAGAGACTTGCTTTACTCCTTGTGTAGTAAATCATAAATATGACCTTTATGCTTGTTTACGATTACATAGAGGATTCAGCACAGAAACAGGTCATTTGGCCCAACTGGTTTGTAGCAACTTTTTATTCTGCATCCTCCTCCCTTATATCTTCTTCTATCAGCATAACTCTTTATTTCTCTCTCCCTCATTTGTTGATCTAGCTTTTCCTTAAATGTGTTTATGCAATTTGCCTCAGCAAGTTCCACGTAAAGATGTTTCTCCTAAATTCTCCTTTTGATTTTATTGATGATTGTCTTATTTTTATGGCTTCGGTTGAGACCACACATGGAAACATTTCCTATATGTCTACCCTATCAAATCCCTGTAAATTTTCAAAGACCTTGAGCCTCTTTCTCTGGAGACATGAATTTGAGGCTTTTCAGCCTTTCTTAGTAAGTATATCCTCCTCTGTTCTAGCATCATCCTTGTGTATCATTTGCATATCTTGTCTAGTACTGCTATATTCTTTTTATAATATGAAGACCAGAGCTGTGCACTATACTCCACAAGGAACTAAGAAACCTCAGGTGACCTGCAAGTGAATGTTTCAGGCTTCACACTTCTATTAATACCTCTTCATTTGCAGTGCTGTTATTTAACCTTAACTAAGGAAACAAAACAATCAACTTTCATATGTGTATTTCCAGTTTTCATAACTGCAGCTGCTGTGTGTCATTTTCAACCTTATGTCCTGGGTGTTATCTACTGTGCCAGGTTACCACCCAAACTGTGAGGTTGATAGTTCCACAGACCTCTGTCCTGGCCACTGACCCTTGCTGCAGAGGCTGACCTAATACTTCAGACCATTCCTGTTAACATGGGGCAAAAATATTAACTGTCTCAGCTATCTGACCACTGCCAACATAACTGAGATCCGCATTATACAGTGAGATTCTTTGAACAAATTCACCAATGACAGTCCTGCTATTTGTCCTTCAACCTCTGCATCACCCTTTCCTGCTGCCAAACCCTTGCCCCCACCTCCAAGATGTGCTAAGATCAAATTTAGAGTCCACCACCTCCCTGTTAATATCAGTTAACTCAACATAAATTCACAATCAAACTAGCCTCCCTCTCAGCCCCTAAATTCAGTACCTACATATTTAATATTCAAGGCAATTGCTGTTTTCTGTATTCCTGGCTTAAGAAAATAATCATTTTTTTCATGGTTAGTAAGAAAATATTTCTTTTTGTGGCAAAGTTTTTTTTGAACCATAATTCCAGAATTTTCCATGGAATCAGTTGTAGAACTGCTGATCTTCCAGTGAAGTTATGGGTCACAATTAACTATTAACCCAGAAATATCCAGTTATATTGATCTTTAGGCATGGTAATTGGGTTTGTTTTCCTGCTTATTAAGTAACAAAGAGGAATAAATCAACTATCAGGAAAAAATCCTCTCTCCACTAAAAATTACAATCTACCACCAAATACTTCTTATAATTCTGAGTTGTTTAATCCTTTAGGAGGCCATTCATACTCAGAAACTTTGTCTTTCTTTAATTAGAGCAAGAATGGCAATGTACAGTCAACCTTAAAAAATAAAAATCATTAAAAATAATTCAATTTACAGTTAAAATTTCCTTTTAAACAACCTCAGATCATTAGAGAAGTTGACATGTCACGAGGGATCCACGATTAGCAGTCTTCTCAACATCCATTAGATGGAGATTCTTTGTGGCTGGGGCTAATGACAGCCACACGCTCTGACCACCATATTCCTGTACTTTTTCAAGATAACGTTTGAGCTGTCGTCAAAGTAAAGAACAGATATGGCATTGAGCTGTGTGGGAGCGCAGCATGGCTTCGGGACATTTTCTGGGTTTATTAAATGAACCTGAATGTAAAATAGAGAGAAGAAAAGATGCTTCAAAGAAAATTAAAGTACACTTAACAATGGGCACAGTCCATGAACATACACAGTCCACACACATATATCTTTAAGCAAGAAGCTCATTGTAGGGTAGCATCTTTCAAGATAGGACAGGAGATCATTCCACATCTAATACAAGTGCTTCCTCTATTAAAACCACTGACTCTAAATGAGATGAAGCCAACTTCTAGCACCTTGCTCAATTAGTGCCTAGGTAAAAAAAACAGTAAAACCTGGAAGAGGCACTTATCGGTCCAACTTATCTTGTATGCCTGAAAACAGAACTCCATTATGCCCAGGATGTTCAGTTTTCAGTTTTACTGGTTTTGTACTTTTTATTCTCCTGAAATAGTGACTGTTTGCACTCTCCCAGTCCTAAATGCTTCCTGAGCCTATTTGTCATCCACTGCCATGTTTGCGTAATCTCCCTACACCAATATCTACCACCAAGATAACATGTGATCTCTCCTTTATTCCTTAAACAGACTCAATCTGTCTCCATCCACTACCAACCTTTTCCACCTGATTGAACATGATTTCATCTTGATTCACTTCTTTGATTCCAATCTTCTATCACTAAATAAGAAATGTTATCTTATGCCCAGACTACCAACTAGATTTTCCAATTGTTAAGAATTCAGCATTATCCAAACCATTAGGTTCCTGGGTGAGGAGCGATGAAGTAGCTTCCCTTCTTTATTCACCTGCACTCTGTTGTTTGCAACAAGTTTAATTTAGAAATGAATCCCTTCCCTTGTGGGTATCTCTCTGCCGAATGAAGTTATGTTTTAAAAAGAGCAAAGTTAAGCAGGCTTTTTTTGAGTTAACAAAGAGTGATTTTATTCATTAGTAAATACAATAAGAATTACGATGCAATACACATACAGGATTGGAAATAAGAGTAGAACCCAAAAACAAAATATCTTTTAAAAGAATGTAATTCAGCTCAATCTTTGCATTGTTCACAAATGGCAGATAGTTAAATGTCCTTGTCATTTCAAGGAAATTTATGGATAACATTGACATTGGCAGTTGAGCAGCTGATTTCAAGATTCTTAGGGTGGAGTCTTATAGGGGTCTGAGTGATGTGAGCCGTAGAGAGATGCATGGCACAGTCAGGCAAAAAGTGCAGTGAGGCTCCTTGCAACTTTGGGAATATCTCACACCAATGTCAGGCTTTTTCATAAGCAGTGTGAAGAGATTCTTGCTCAGCAGCAGCAAGATGTTAATTGACAGGGATGAATACTTGTCAAGTGACTTGTTAATGCCACAACTTGCTTTGTTAATATTTAGACTTCCATCTTATCAACTTGCCAAACAAGTTAGACATTGGGAAAATTTGATAAGGAAACAAGACAAGCACCTGGAGGATGCAGCTCACTGCATGCTCTGAATGACCTCGCAGTGGAAAATGGAGACCAACATCTCAGGGCATGCTTCATGGGCAATAGCCACATGCACTCCATATCCATGGATGTTGGCATCCAACATATGTCAGCTTCTAAGCGCTCCATGAAACATCTCTTACCCACTCATAGGACATTTTGTCACTCAAAACTGCACCTCAGCCTGCACTGGCAACAAGGACACACCCTGAGACATGCAGCCAGCTCATGGTCTGAACCAGGTTTCCTCCGGGTGCTCCAGTTTCCTCCCACAGTCCAGAGATGTGCAGGTTAGGTGGATTGGCCATGCTAAATTGCCCACAGAGTCCAGAGATGTGCAGGCAAGATGGATTACTTATGGGAAATGCAGGGTTACAGGGATAGGGTAGGTCTGGGTGGATGCTCTTCGCAGGGTCAGTGTGGACTTCTTGGGCTGAATGGCCTGTTTCCACATTGTAGGGATTCTGTGATTTAGCGCAGACACAAAGCCAAGTAACTTGTCATTGTGGCCAGTAGGCCTTAGTCAAGTCAACGAGGATAGCCTTGCCTCAGGGTTAATGGCACATTAATTCAAGAATAGCCATTGATATCAGTCCAGGCCTAGCTCAGCGTGGTCAGAGAAGGGTTGCTGTCCTTATCAGGGTGAGGCGCTGATTGATGTGCCACACATGTCTTCAGTCTTTCTCCCCAACTGGGGACTCTTTTCCTCTTCGAATGAGAGAGAGGCAGGCGTTGCAGAAGACAAAGAGGGGTGGCACAGCTATCGCCAATGGTGCAGGTGAGGAAGTGTCCTGAGCGAGCAATTAGACAGCACAGAGAGCGTGCAGGATTAGAGCTATCAGAGATTGGGTGGGTCAGAGTGGTGGAGCATGAGCCTTGATGGGAGGTGGGTACAGTAGCAGAGATGGAGTGAGTATGAGATATCGGAGAGAAGATGGTACCACTTATGCCTCCAGAGTGGAGAAGGACATTGAACTTCTTCCTACAGTGCCATGCATTCTTCCAGGTGTCTGAGGCTGATTTGTCCAAGGTGGCAATCTTGGATAAGGCCAGCATAGTGTAGTTTCATGGCATCTACTGCCTCATCCTGAAAGAAGAAGTTGTCTACCTCTACGCCACTGCATTGAGCAGGACCTCTAAGATCTTGCCCACAAATCAGAACACTGATTTCTGTCTGTCTGCCATGTCTAAGATAAATGTAAGGAGTTGTGCAGGGCAGCTCTGGACTGACAGCATTTGTCCAGGTGTATAACAAGCTTTTAAAGACGGTGCATGTACAAGCGATGTTGGTAAATTCTGGGATATCCAGTGAATGGAGAGTTGTTTGGGAAATGTGTGTGGTAAGATTGGGCAGAAGTCAGGTGTAAGAAATGTCATGGCACAGTGAGGATAATTAATGAGGTGAGTATAGTAAGACACAGCAGGAAAAGTCACTAGGCCTTGTGGCAAGCAACCCCTCCAAACAATTCATCAAAAGCCAGATTTAGATTCTGTCTATGGTATTGTATACTTGTGAAGCTTATGGTGTTCTGATTCCTTGAATCTTTACCTGAATTGTAACATTCAGAATGAGAGAGTCCTTTCATTGTCATGTTTCCTTTTGTCTGGCTTGATAGAATCTAGTATTCAGTGCGAGAGTTTCTTTACTTGCAACATGACGGTGACTAGATATAGTTCTTCAGCTGTGACTTTCGCAGCACTCTAATGCTCGAACCCAGGCTAGTGCACAGAGTTACCATAGCCCACTTGCACATACAAGAACCTTAGTCCCCATAGTACCACACAAGGGAACCTGAGTCCCATTAACACACCACAGTAAGATTGAAACTGGCATTTTAACCTCTGTGCTTGTGAGGAAACTGAACACCTTGAACATTTTTCATTAAATCAGGGGAAGCCAGCATAAATTCATGACACGTAGGCCTGACAAACCTCAATCCTAATACAGGGGATCTAGCCTGTTACCTTTGAATTTCTCTCCAGAGCTGCTGCTTAACCTGCTGAGCATTTCTAGTGCTTCCTGTTCTTATTAACTTTTCAGCATATGCATTAATTCCCTTTTGTATTAACAATGGCAGGTTATTGATTTGGCATTGCAGCCAAGCCTGATTTCAGTCCCAGCTGACCTTATTGTATATGCATGGAGCTGGTCAGATTTTGAACAAGGAATTGTTTTAATGTACAAACTTTCCAACACAACTCACTGCATTAGCAGTAAAAGCTCTACTTAGCCATGGGGCACTAAGGACAACTGTCGCACCCAACATGCAATCACTCACGTCATGTAGTCACTCACCATACCACTGTGCAAGCAGCATAGCCTGTGTGTGTATGCAAAGCTACTCAAATTTTCAGCTACTAATCATCATAACCAAAACCATCCAACAGTGGCAGAACACATATAAAGTGCAACTCATCTTTCTGCCTCCGTGATATGGTCCAGTGAGGCAGGGTTGTGGTTTAGAATTCCCTACAACCTGTCTTATTCATGGTGTGGCAGAATTGAGGTTAAGCTTATAGCTTCAGAAGCTGCAAATTGAACACATTAAGATATAATGTTCCCTCCAGTGGCAATGGTTAGGTGCAGTCAAGAGGTGTCACAATGTGGGAATGCAACCGGTTTTTAACCATAGCGTAAAATAGGTAACATACACTGGTAGTGGTGTAATATACTATCACTTGATTAGTAATTCATAGTCCTAGACTAACACTCTGGGTCACAAGTTCAAATCCCTCCATTAAAAATTATCGAACATAAATTCCATCAATAACTCTGGAATGTAAAGCTAGTTTCAGTAATGGTGAAGATGAAATTATCATTGACTGTTGTAAAACCTCACCTGGTTTATAAAATGGGCAACATTGAGTTGGATGTCTGTTTCTTTTCCTTCGAGGTCAGTAGAAACTAAATTCAGATTGGGTGTAAAATGGACTGCCAATATGCTACTACCTGGTTTGCATCATTGCCAAAAGATCTAATTCACCTGTTTCCATGTCAAATAAATTTCAATGTTGTAAATTCAGCCTATTTTGTCTTTAGACCCAGCCAATCCTTGTTAGCATTGATCATCCACACAAATGATATCCTAATCAATGTTCCCTGCAATATTACAGCTGCATCACAACCCAGATGTTCTGGTCTAGGATATGCACATTTTTATCTGACTGCACAGATTTGGCTTGCAGAAAATTAAATGATTCTGTGCATTCAAAGAAATCAGCTGTGTCATACAAAAAATATCTGCTGGTATTTTGATCCTAGTCTTAGTTGCCTCCCTGTTCCTATGTGCCTTTTTTTTTCCAACTATACAAGTATCCTATTTCTAAATAGTGAAATGTTCTCTCAGTTCTCTGATAACCAATTCTGATAGTGTATTCCATAGCCTTGCATTTTAGGACCTGAAGGTAAAAGGACAATATCTGATGTCAACCTCTTTTTAAAAATGAGGGCATGAATGTGTTATTCTTGACTTATTTGGGTTACTGTTTCAAATTTTCAGGCTGTAATTTTGCATACTTTGTAAGATGTCACCTTACTCACAGAGACATGGAATCATACAGCATGGTGACAGACCCTTTGGTCCAACCAGTCCACGCCAACCATATTCCCAAACTAAACTAGTCCTACCTGCATTTGGCCCATATCTCTCCCAACCTTTTCTATTCATGTACTTATCCAAATGTCTTTTGAACTTAGAATCATACAGTACAAAAGAGGTCCTTCAGTACAAAGTCTGCACCAACAAAACCTACTCTAAATCTACAATAGTCCCACTTCCCAGCTTGTGGCCTATTGCCTTGAATGTTATATTTCAAGTGCTCATCCAAGTTCTTTATAAAGGTAGTGAAGTTTCCTGTGTCAACTACCCTTCCAAGCAGTGCTTTCCAGACCCGCTCTGGGTGAAAACATTTTTCCTCAAATCCCATCTTAACCTCTTGCCTTTCACAATAAAATTATACTCTCTTGACCTTTCAGTTAAAGGGAAAAGCCGAATCCTATCTGCCCTGTCCATGCCACTCAATTTTATAGACCCCAATCAAGTCACAGCTCAACCTTCTCTGCTCCAAAGAAGACAACCCAAACTTATCTAGCCTCTCTTCATAACTAAACTGCTCCATCCCAGCAAGATCCTGTGAATTGCTGTTGTACCCACTCCCATGCAATCACATCCTTATAATGGTACTGTGACCAGAACTGTACAACTTACGCCAATAACCAAAGTTTTGTACAACTCCAACATAAACTCCCAGCTGTTAATATCTGTGTCATGATTGATAAAGGCATGTTCCCATATGCCTTCTTAACTACTATACAAACATTTCTGCTACCTTCAGGGATTTGTGAACAAGCCTCTCAAAATCCTCTGAGCTTTTTAGTGTTCTGCCAGTTTTTGAGTACTCCCTTGTCTTGTTACATAACCTCACACTTACCTGGGTTAATCTCTGTCTGCCACTGATCTGCCGATCTGACCAATCTGTCTGTTTCCTTCTGTAATCTAAGATCTTCTTCCTCACTGTCAACCCTTCAGTCAATCTCCGTGTCATCCGCAAACATACTTATCCACCTTGCCCTCCTCCCAACCTGACATTTTCTTCTACATTATTCATATAGATCACGAACAATGAGGATTCCAGCATTGATTCCTGTGGCAAGCTACCACTACCCCTTGTCTCCTGTCACTAAGCCGATTTTGGATCCAACTTGCAAGTTACCTTGGATCCTCTGTGCTTCTGCCTTCTTTATCATCTGTCTGGGATCCTGTCAAACACTTTTCTAAAATCCGTATAAACTATATCAACTGCCCTACTCCCATTTGCACATCTGGTTGCCTCCTTGTAAAATTCAACCAGATTTGCTAGACATGATCTTCCCCTGAAACGCCATGCTGATTATTCCTGATCAAATAGTGTCTATCCCTGTGGAGATTAATTTTCTCCGATAGTTTCCCTAAAACTGATGTGTGAGACTCTGCAAGTCCCTGGTTTATCACCACCACCATTCTTGAAAAGTGGAACCACATTAGCTGTCCTCCAATCTTCTGGCACCACATCTGGTGGCTAGAGAGGAAGTAAAAATTTAGGTCAGAGCTTCTGTAATTTCCTCTCTTGTCTTCCATAGCACCCTTGGATACAACTCGTCTAGACCCGAGAATTTGTCCACTTTTAAGTCTGCCAAAACCTCCTCACTTCCTACGTCAAACTGCTCCATAACCTCCCACTCCTCTTTGCAAATTCTGTACCTACATCCTGTTTCTCCAAAGTGATGACAGAAATTAAGTACTCATTTAATACTCTACAAATGTCCTCCAGCTCTGCATACAGATTGCCTCCTTGGTCCCTAATGTTTCCATGGGTATCTTCTTCCCCTTGATATACTTGTAGACCATCTTCGGATTCTCCCTGATCTTACCTGCTAGAGTTTTTTACATGCCCTCTCTTTGCTATCCTAATTAGAACATAGAACATAAAACAGTACAGCACAGTACAGGTCCTTTGGCCCACGATGTTGTGCTGACCTATTATCCTACTCCAAGATCAAACTACCCTGCATACCCTACATTTTACTATCATCCACGTGCCTATCCAAATGTCCCTAATGTATCTGCCTCCACTGCCACCGCCGGCAGCGCATTCCATGCACCCACCACTCTCTGTGTAAAGAACCTACCTCTGACATCTCCCCTATAATTACTTTCTTAGGTTTGTCCCTGCACTTTCAATACTCCACTAGGGCCTCTGTTGATTTGCTGTCTTTGTACTCGTTAAAACCTCTTTTTCCTCATCTAGTCCTGAATACTGGGGGCTTGTACCTCCTACATTTCACCTTAAATGGAACATGTTGGCCCTGTATTCATGCCAGTTTGATTTTGAATTTTCCCCGCCCTCTTCCATCCCCATTGTTCTAATGTATATTTATCGAGAGAACCTGTTCCCAGAGTACTTTGGTCAGATCCTACTTTATTTCAATAATCCATAGAATCCCTACAATATGGAAACAAGCCATTCGGCCCAACAAGTCCACACCGACCCTCTGAAGAGCGTCCCATCCAGACCCATCCCGTCCCTGCAACCCTGCACCTCCCATGGCTAATCCACCTAGCCTACACATCCCTGGACATTACGGACAATATAGCATGACCAATCCACCTAAACTGCACATCTTTGGACTGTGGGAGTAAACCAGAGCACTCAGAGGAAACGTACACAGACACAGGGAGAATGGGCAAAATCCACACAGACAGTGGCCTAAGGCTGGAATTGAACCCAGGTCCCTGGTCCTGTGAGGTAGCAGTGCTAACCATTGAGCCACCATGCTGCCCAAATTGGCCATCCCCCAATCCAAAACCCCTTTTTTGCAGACCATCTTTTTCCTCTTCTGTATCAAACTTAAATCATACAGTGTTATGGTCACTATCATTAAAATGCTCTCCCACTAACCTGCCACCTCAACACCTGTCCAGCTTCATTCCCCAGAATTTGGTCCAGCACTGTAGCATCCCTTGTTGGCCATTCTACATGCTGACATAAAAAATTCTCCTGAATACAATTCAAGACATCTGTCCCCTCTAAATTCTCTACACTATGACTATCTCAATGTTGGAGAAGTTAATCCCTTAATATAAATACCTTATTTTTGCAGTAACACACCTCAGTGAATTGTCCAATTATTTGCTTATTTTTTATTCACTTGTGGGGCATGGGTGTTGCTGTCTGGCCCACATTTATTGCGTGTCTTTAGTGCCCTTGAGAAGGTGGTGATGAGCTGCCTTCTTAAACCACTGCTATCCATGCGCTGTAGGTAGACCCACAAGCCCTTAGGGAGGGAATTCCAGCATTTTGACCCAGCAACATTGAAGGAATGGTGATATTTTCCCAAGTCAGGATGGTGAGTGTCTTGGAGGGGAACTTGCAGGTGGTCATATTTCCATGTATCTGCTCACCTTGTCCTTCTGTATGGAAGTGGTCGTGGGTTTGAAAGGTGCTGTCTAAAGATCTTTGACGAATTCCTGCAGTGCATCTTCTATGTAGTACATAGTGTTGCTACTGAGAATCGGTGGTGATCGGAGCAGATGTTTGTGGTTGTGGTGGCAGTCAAGCAGGCTACTTTGTCCTGGATAGGGTCAAGCTTCTTGAGTGATTTTGGAGCTGCACGCATCCATGCAAGTGGGAAATATTCAATCACACTCCTAACTTATGCCATGTAGATGGTGGACAGGCTTTGGGGAGCAGAAGGTAAATTACTCGCTGCATTATTCATAGTCTCTGACATGTATTTGTAGCCAATGTGTTTATATGGAAGTCCAGTTGAGTCTCTGATAAATGTTAATTCCCAGGATGTTGATAATTGTGGATCAGTGACGGTAATGCCATTGAATGTCAAGGGGCAGTGGTTAGGTTGTCTCCTATTGGAGATGGTGATTGCCTAGAATTTGTGTGATGCGTATGTTACTTGCTACTTGTCAGCCTGAGCCTGGATATTGTCTAGATCTTATTGCATTTGAACATGAATGCTTCAGTACCTGAGGAGTCACAAATAGTGCTGAACATCATACAGTTCATGAGTGACCATCCCCATTTCTGACAGTATGATGGCAGGAAGGTTATTGATGAAGTAGATGAGGATGGTTGGGCCCAGGACACAACCTTGTGGAACTGGTAGAGAGATGCCCTGGAGCTGAGATGATTGACCTCCAACAACTACAAGCATTTTCCTATGTGCCAGGTATGATTCTAACCAGCAGAGAGTTTGCCCCCGACACCCATTGATTCCAGTTTTGCTTGGGCTCCTTGATGCCACACTTGTTCAAATGCAGCCATGATATCAAGGGCTGTCACTCCCACTTCACCTGTTGTATTCAGCTCTTTTGTCGATGTATGAACCAAGTCTGTGATGAGGTCAGGAGCTGAGTGGCCCTGATGGAACCCAAAACTGGGCATCACTGAGCACGTGTTGCTTGATTGCACTATTGATGAAACGTCTGTCACTTTACTGATGTTTGAGAGTAGTCTGATAGGGCGGTAATCGGCCAAGTTGGATTTGTCCTGCTTTTTGTGTACAGGATATACTTGGCCAATTTTCCACATTGTTGGGTAGATATCAGTGTTGTAACTGTACTGGAAGAGCTTGGCCAGGATACGGCAAGTTCTGGAGCACAGGTCATCAGTAATAGTGCGAGAATGTTGTCAGGGCCCGTAGCCTTTGTAGTATCCAGTGCCTTTAACCGTTTCTTGATATCATATGGAGTGAATTGAATTGGCTGAAGACTGGGATCTGTGATGCTGAGAGGACCACTAGAGGATGCCAAGATGCCCTCTATTGCCCACTGACTCCCACTCCCAGTGGTGTGACTGCTCCCTTTTAACTCCTAAGCTTTTGAAGACCCTGATGATACATCATCCCTACTCACTGCAGTAACTGACTCCTTAATTAATAATGTGACACCACCTCCTCTTTTCCACCCTCCTGTGCCCTGCCTGAAGATCCTGTAACCCAGAATGTAGCCTCAAATACATGTCTGAAATGGCAGCTACATCACAATTCCATACATCAATCCACGCCTTAACTCATCTGTTTTCCCTATATTACTCCTAGCATTAAAGTTCAAGTTATCCAACTTGCCTTACTCCCTTGAAATTCAACATGGCTGACCTCCCTCTTCCTTGGTTCCATTTACTAAAGTTTGCTGTGTCCCTATTGGACAAACACGGCATCCCCTGCCCCTGCCAAAAGAGTCTAACCTCTTCCCAGCAGCACTAGTAAACCCACCCACAAGGATGTTGGTCTCATTCTGACTCAGACACACACTGTTCCATTTGTAGAGGTATCACCTTCACCAGGAAAGGTCCCAGTCTTCCAGGAATTTAAAAGCCTTCCTCTGTACCAAACAGCCATATTCAGATGCCCTATTTTCCTACTTCTGTACTCAATAGCACGTGGCATTGGGTGTTATCTGTAGATTGCACCCATTGAGGTCCTGCTCTTTAGTCTACTCCCTAAATTTTTGAAGCAAGACCTCAACCCTCATTTTACCTATGTTGTCAGTACCAGCATGTACCATGATCTATGTCTTGTCACCCCCTTTCTTCAGGATGTTCTGTAGCTGCTCAGTAACATCCCTAAACCTGGCACCGGGGGATAACACACCATCCTGTCTCTGTCTGCAGTTCCTTGAGGAGCCAGTGCCCTCATCAGTTTCCAAAATGGAAAATTGATTTGTGAGGAGGACCCCACGGTCTTCTGCACTACCCACCAGATTCTCTGACTCCTATTCCCTGCTTTCCTCCAGTCCCTTGAGCTCCTGTGTGACCACATCGCTAAACATGCTATCCAGTAAGTTTCAGCGTCGCAGATGTGTCATAGTATCTCTAGTCACAGCTTGAGTCCCGAAATACAATGCATAAGTTTCTACAATTGGGAATAATTTATGCACACGTAGTCATCTAGGATGCTAGTAGAGTCCATGACCTCACACATATGACAGATCACACATTCCACTCAGTTGACCTCACCGGCCATAACTTAAACTGATAGTTTTACATGCTAACTTTTTGAATTATTTAAGCATACTTTTTTTAAACCCTAACTTTAGTCTCCTTCTCTTATTCCCCCTGACTTTACTTATCCCTGATGCTTCTTGGTTAATCTCATAATAATTTCCCATTTCTTGGTCCTTGGTCCAATCTTGCCGCCACTGATCAGTGAAAGTAGTTAAGAAAGCAAAACAGCGGAAGCAAAGAAAAACCTGCTTTTCTCCCCCCACAACTGCCACACTCTACTCTCTGCTGGCTGCACTGAGGCCTTTTTTTTCCACACTCTGCCTCAGCTGTTTCAGGGAGTGGTTTAAACCAGAGTAACTGTTGGTCCCAGTTAACTGTCCAAGCTACTGCAGCTGCACCCATTATTTGTTTCTTTGTTGATTACATCCAGTACTTACCAGAGTTTGAACAATTGCATGATTCGTAGCATTCATGTATGAGTTCAGTGGGAATGAGCATTCTCCCTCACAATAGTATGCAGCATATCCCTCAGGAGCTATGATCCAGTCCTTCAAGAAGGAGATGAAGAGGACATACTATCAGAACAGAGCCTCTATGTATTGCTATCACTGAATAATTTTGGGTTTTACTCAGCGTTTTCTAAATCCTGCATACTAAGTACACTTCACTTTAAAATATCAGTTTCAGGGTGAGGCTGAAAAAGAGACTACTTATAACATTCACTCAAAAAAGAAGCGGAATTATGTTAGACCGGAATTCAGATCTAACTTTTGTACTGTAATTATGACAGCTTCTACAGCAATTTTTAATGGTATAGAACTTGTTCAGGTGTCTTGAGTGATCAATTTTTTGGTGCATCTCAATTGATATTGTGAAGGTTTACTGGGGAATGGAACTGTAATAGACAACCTCAAGGACTTGTCAGTCAGATGCAAAGTGGAACTTCTCTTATTTAGTTCCAAATTTATGCCTTAACCTAATTCTGACAATCACTCTATTGCAGCAATGTGAAAATTGTTGGTTTGGCACAACAGCCAGTCATACTGGGCTCTCTATCAGCAACACAGCCAGTTATCACTTTAGCCCATGCACCTTGCCCATTAGGAACCGAACTGAGACTCAGAACCACATGAGATGCTCACTGGTAGCAGATTGAAGAGATGTTCATCTCATTAACCCGAACCAGATTTGAAATCAGGCCTCAGAAATGAAAATTTAAAATTTTCTTCCCTCTCTGTGCCAGCAGTTAATCATTTATTCAAATGGATTATAGTCGGTAATAAAATAACATGCCGATCAGAAAATCTAGGCTCTAGTTTCTAATCTGGTCCCACAAATTTTACATAGCAGCATATTTTATAGTTAGAAAGTGGTTATAAACAAACTAAGATTGCAGAATTTTAAATAAAGCATAAACTATTAGTTTGCTTTATAAAGTAGAGGAAAGAACAACTGTATGTGGTGTTAGCTATGAAAGAAGTGACCTTCCCTCTCCCAATATATAATGAAGGACAATCCTACCAGTCTCCGTCATCGATTCTGTATACTGGTTAAGGACATTGCACCTATATTGCTGACATATAACATGTTAAATTAATGAGGATTCCACCAGTCCTATGTCGTCATTTTATTATTGATATACTGGGAACACTTAAGGTCTCTACAACATTTAGTTTCAAATATTTAGGCATTGATTCTGCAGGACATTTATTTTGCATATTTTAAAAATTTTTTGTATATTTTTTTCATTCAAACACATTACCAGGGGAAATTATTAGAAAAATATTGAGTAAATTCACCCCAAATGCCGTTGTATCTATTTTTAAATGTAATTTCTAATAGGAGAACAGCACCTCAGATTTCTCTCAGAGTTGTACTAGAGTGTCATAGCCTGCTGAAGTCCTGAAGTGGCACTTGAAATTCAACCTACAGACTCATTAAAAGTGTTACCAATGAAGCTAAGCTGACTACTGATGTTGAATATTACAATGTAGCTGCAAAAGTCTGAATGGGATTTTAAATCCTAACTTAGTTAATGTCTCACATTGAAGTTAATCTGCATGTTTGCACAATAAAGCCCATCACAACCAGGCATGAGAGGAATGTTAATTAAGGAATGTTAACTAATCTCAGTGAGAATTTATAATTTATAATGAATATCTGAAAGTGGATGGAAATTTCTCAAGGGGGCAGTTGGCTAGCCCCAAATGAAAGGTGCTTTAACTCTCTAATAAAGAGATAACAATGTGTAGAGCTGGATGAACACAGCAGGCCAAGCAGCATCAGAGGAGCAGGAAGGCTGACGTTTTGGGCCTAGACCCTTCTTCCCCAGTGGACTACAGTCCACATTCAGGCCTTCCCAATTTGGCCCCAACCGTGACAATGTCTATATAGGAAGAAGGGCCTAGGCCCGAAACGTCAGCCTTCCTGCTCCTCTGATGCTGCTTGGCCTGCTGTGTTCATCCAGCTCTACACCTTGTTATCTCAGATTCTCCAGCATCCTCAGTTCCTACTATCTCTTTAACTCTCCAATATGCAGGTTGTGGAAGAGTTTGTTCTTTATAAGACTTGTTCTGGCTAAAAGATGACTGTGAAACAATAATAAATGAAAAGAAAGAAAATACACAAATTGGAAACTTTCTTCTGAAATGATTTTGGACGGAAACACAAAAATGTTTATATTTCGGAGTTACCTGCCATCCTAGGTCACGAAAGCTGACATACAGCTCATGCTTCATGCAGGCCTGCCGTTGGTCACTGCTACCGTTCTCTATTAATAAGAAAAGATAGAGGCCATTAACAATTAGGTATCAGGATGAGCTCTACTTCAACTATGTAGGAGCAAATTACTGCAGATGCTGGAATCTGTGCTGAAAATAAATGCTGGAGATCACAGCGGATCAGACAGTATGCAATGGAGAGTCAGCAAGCTAACGTTTCGAGTCTAGATGACTCTTCGTCAGAGCTGGTGAAGTGTGGAGGAGACAGCATTTATGCTATAGTTTGGGGGGTGGGTACTGGTGGAGAAAAGATGTGGATAGTTCAGATTAAGTGACCAGAATGTGAGAATGGCAGAACAATGGTGTGTCCAACTGCCAGAATGGAAAGGACTGACAGTCCCACTGGAAGGGGTTGGGGGGCGGGGTGTGGTGGTGTGGTGTGGGGGCGAGGGGTGAGAAACATGATAACAAAGAACAAAGAAAATTACAGTACAGGAACAGGCCCTTCGGCCCTCCAAGCCTGCTCCAACATGCTGCCCGTCACAACTAAAATCCCCTACCCTTCTGGTGACTGTATCCCTCTATTCCCATCCTATTCATATATTTGTCAAGACACCCTTTAAAAGTCACTATAGTATCTGCTTCCACTACCTCCCCCGGCAGCGAGTTCCAGGCACCCACCACCCTCTGTGTAAAAAACTTGCCTCGTACATCACCTTTAAACCTTGCCCCTCGCACCTTAAACTGACTGTTCCACCCTGGGAAAAAGAAACATAATTAAACATAAAAGAAACATATAACATAATGTAAAAAGCTAAAGGAAAGGGAAGAAATAAGAGTTAGCTCATAATTTGAAGGTGTTGAACTCAATATTAAGTGCAGAAGGCAATAAAGAACTTAGTCTGAACATAAGATGTTGTTCCTCCAGTTTGCGCTGTGATTCACTAGAACATTGCAGCATGCCAAGGACAGACATGTGGGCATGCGAGCAGGATGCTGTGTTAAGATGACTGACTGCGGGAAGATCGGACTCATGCTTGTGCACAGATCAGAGGTGTTCCACAAAGCAGTCACCCAGTCTGCGTTTGGTTTCTCCAATAGGCCATATTGGGTGCAGCAAATACAGCAAACAAGATTGGAGGAGGTACAGGTGAAATGGTGAGCAGGGAGGAGGTTAAGGGGCAGGTGTTGCACCTTTTGCGGTTACATAAGAAGGTGTCTTGGGATGGGGGACTGGTGTTGATGGTTGTGGAGTGGACTAGGATGTCCCGGAGGGAGTGATCCCTGCAAAATGCAGACAGAGGAAGTGATAGAAGATGTATTTGATGGTGGCGTTCTGCTAGAGTTGTCTGAAATGGCGGAGAATGATCCTCTGAATGCGGAGGCTGGTAGGATGAAAAGTGAGGACAAGGGCTACCTGATCATGCTGTTATGAGTGATGGAAAGGGGCAAGGGCAGAAGCACGGGTGATAGTTTGGATGCAGTTGAGGGTCCTGTCAACCACAGTGGACGGGAAACCACAGTTATAGAAGAAACAAGCCATGTCAGCAGCGCTGTTTTGGAAGGTGGCATCATCCGAACAGATGTGATGTAGGTGAAGGAGCTGGGAGAATGGGGTGGAGGACGTGGGGTGTGACGCGCTGTAGTGGAGGTAGCTATGGGAGTCAGTGGCTTTGTAGTGGAAGACAGTGGACAGTTTATTCACTGAAATGGAGACAGTGAGGTTAAGCAAAGGAAGGGAAGTGTCGAAAATGGACGATGTGAAAGTTATAGAGGGGTGGAAATTGAAGGCAAAATGAACAAATTTTTCAAGGTCCTGGCAGGAGCATGCAGTGGCACCGAAGCAGTCATCGATGTACAGATAAAAGAGTTGTGGGAGGGGGCCAGTGTGAGACTGGAACAAGGATCATTCTGCATGACCCATAAAGAGGCAGGCATAGCTGGGACTCATTTGAATGCCCATAGCCACCCCTTTGACTTAGCAGAAGTGAGATAAATTAAGGGAGAAATTGTTTAGTGAGAGAATAAGCTCAGCCTGGCGGAGGAGAATGGTGATGGATGGGGATTGTCCAGGCCTCTGATCGCGGAAGAAGCTGAGAGCTCTCAGACCATCCTGATGGGGAATGGAAGTATAGAGGGATTGGACATCCATAGTGAACAGGAGGCAGGGAACTGGAAATTATCAATACAGTGGAGGGCATCAGAGGAATCGCGGATATAGGTGGGCAGGTCTGGACAAGTGGAGAGAGGATGAAGTCAAGGTAGGAGGAAAGGAGCTCAGTGGGGCAGGACTAGGTTGATACAATGGGCCTACCGGGGCAGTGTGGTTTGTGGATTTTGGGAAGGTGGTAGAAGCAGGCTGTCCAGGGTTTGGAGACTACCAGGTTGGAAGCAGTGGGGGGAAGATCTCTGGAGGTATTGAAGTCAGTGACAGTCCTGACAACAATGGCTTGATGTTCGGATGAGGGGTCATGGACCAGTGGGCGGTAGGAAGAAATGTCTGAGAGCTGGTGTTAAGCCTCCCCAAGGTAAAGATCAGTGTGTCAGTCTACAACAGCACCACCTTTGTTGGCCGGTTTGATAACAAAGATAGAGTTAGACCTAAGAGAGTAAAGTGTGGCAATTTCAGAAGGGGATAGGTTAGAGTGGGTGAGAGGAGCAGAGAAATTGAGATGGCTGATGTCACGGCAGTTTTCAATGAAGAGATCGAGGGCAGGTAGAGGCTAGGGGAAGGGGTCCAAGTGGATGGTGAATACTGGAGGTGGGTGAAGGGATCAGTGGAATGGGTGGGAGGATTTCCTGCCTGAAGAAGTGAGCTTGGGGACAGAGGCAGCAGAAAACCTGTTCAACATCATGGCAAGCCCGAAATTCATTAAGGTAGGGGCGTAAGGGTATGAAGCTGAGTCCTTTTCCGAGGACAGTCTGTTCAGCCTCAGAGGGAAAGGTCAGGAGGTATGGTGAAAGCACAGAAAGGGCTGGGGTTGGGGTTGGGGTTGGGGTTGCGGGGAGTGGCCTCAGATGGACAGAAAATGATGGCATCTGAGGGCTGGAAAGGGATGGATGCTAAGGGACAGTCTGTAGGACGGATGTTGGAGTCCATAACCTGCTGGAGGTTGTGTGTTATGATATCTGTAAGAAAGAGAAAAGGTGTTTTGTTGAGGTGACGAATGAGGCAAAGGATGAAGTGAAACTGGGGACTGGTGCAGCTTTGAAATATGGTGAGTCGACGTTGCTGCAGAGTGGAGCCTTGATCGTGTAGCCCAAACTGGAGGAACAACATATCTTCAGACGAGGCACTTTACAGCTTTCTGCACTTAATATGGAGTTCGACACCTTCAACTTGTGAACCAACTCCCATTTCTTCCCTTTCCTTTAGCTTGTTACATTCTGTTATCATGTCTTTCCCCAGCCCCCACCCCGCCCACCCCAGTGGGACTGTCTGTCCTCTCAAATCTGGCAAGAGACACACCATTGTTCTGCCATTCTCACATTCTGATCACTTAATCTGAACTATCAACATCTTTTCTCCCCCTACACTCACTATTCCACACCTCCCAACCGTTAAACTATTGCATAAATGCTGTGTCCTCCATACTTCAGCTCTGATGAAGAGTCATCTAGACTCAAAGCATTAGCTTGCTTTCTCTCCATGGATGCTATCTGACCCCCGTGATCTCCAGCATTTGTTGTTTCCTGCCTCAATTATCTCCTCTAAGGTTTTGTGTCAAATAATGGTCAGCTGGAGCTGGATATTCAAAGGTACCCGCAGGTCTCAAATAGAAAAGAGCTAGTTATTTCTTGTCGACCTGGTGAGGTTAGAGGGCAGAGAGAAAAGAAGAAAAAACTTGCATTTCTACTCGGCCTTTTGCAACCTCAGGACATCCTAAGGTGATTTACAGCTGGTAAAGTACTCTGAAGTGTGGTCATTGTTATAATGTAGGAAACATGAGTGCCAATTTGTACATAAGCTTCCACAAACAACTACGTGAAAACAACCAGTTAACCTGTTTAGGTGATGTTGACTGGGGAATTGATGTTGTCCATGACATCAGGAATAACTCTCCTATTCTTTGAAATAGCACCTTAGGATTATTTGTATTGACCTTACAGAGTGGGCAAGGCTTCAGTTTAGATTTCATCTGAGAGGTGACAACCCTGGACGTGCAGTGCTCTCTCAGAACTACAATGGAGTGTCAACCCAGATTTTAATTCCGTTTGAATCCACAATTGCTTGCCTTGTAGGTGGGGGTTTGCCTTGTAGCCATTGAACCATGGCTAACAAGTAACATCCTGACAGGAAATACCTTACTACACCTGGAATAATTAAAGTGAAATTGTATCTATCCAAAGTACCACATGATACTGAATCTCATAAATAGAACTACTGATAGATTAATGTTTCTCAATCTGGTTATTTGGAAAATATCTGTTTTTCATGGTCTCCATCAGTGAACTATCTGAAATCACATCTACAGATTTGATCACTCTCACTCTAAATCTGTACTTTCACTGATCTCCATTAAAATCAGAAGCCATATGACACCAGGTTATAGTCAAACAGGTTTATTTGAAATCACAAGTTTTTGCAGCGTAGCCCCTTTGTCAGGTGAAGTGGACTTCACCTCACAAAGGGGCTACACACTGAAAGGCTGTGATTTCAAATAAACCTGTTGGACTATAACCTGATGTCGTGTGACTTCTGACATTGTCCACCCCAATCCAACGCCGGCACCTCCACTCCATTAAAATTAGTTCATCTAAACCACATGCAGAGTGTAACAGACAATTGGTTAACTTAGACAAAGCCTCAAATAGCAAACCAGTTTTCCATTGGTGCAGCAAAGCATGGAGGTAACAACAGATCATGGCACCCAGCAAATCTTTTAAAAAGCAATGCAAACTACCATTTTTTAGCTGTTGTACTGATCATGCAGTATACCCATCATCATACAACAGCAGAAGAACACAGTGCAACCACTTTTAGTAGATTGATTCCTAGGACGAGACATTTGTCCTATGAAATGCTGAGTAAATTGGGCTTTTGCTGTCTGAGTTTAAAAGAATGAGAGGTAATTTCATTGAAAGATTTAAAGTTCTGATTGGGTTCGACAGGGTAGATATTAGGGGACTGTTTCACTCATTTGGAGAGTCTAAGATACGTCAGGATAAGGGGTTTATTGTTTAAGACAGATAGAAGGAGTAAATTCTTCACTGTAAGGCCATGAACATTTGAAATTCTCTACCACAGCGGGATGTAGATGCTTAGTTGTTGAGTGTCTTCATTCAACAATTCATTGTTATGATAGAGTCTTCAACTTCATCCCACAATATCCAGTTCAAGCTGAACACAGAATTCTGGCAATGTCTATGGAGGAGGTGAAAGACATCACGCAAATGGAAAGCGTTCTATGTTCTATGTTCTATGTTCAAAGCAGCAGGAGTGATGGAATTCCCACTGAAATTTTTAAACAGAGTACAGGAGAACATTGCAACTCTGCACCCTTGTGCAACTCTGCACCCTTGCCCTAAAAGTCTAGAGTGAAGAGGATGCCCTAAATATGAAGGATTACATGATTATGACAAATATTCAAGAAAGGGTTAAAACCCAAATCTGGAAATTGGAGAGGCATTTCCCTCCTCACCATCTCAGGAAGTATTAGAAAAATCGAAGGAT
>NC_063350.1:54123532-54175066 GCF_021869965.1 Rhincodon typus
TGATGCTGCTTGGCCTGCTGTGTTCATCCAGCTCTACACCTTGTTATCTCAGATTCTCCAGCATCTGCAGTTCCTACTATCTCTTACTTCAATCTCATATGGCTTTGACTTTAAAATTATACTTTGTCCCTGTGGATTGATAGCAAATCAAAAGCAGCCTTGTATCTTTCAAAATTTAATACAGATGTGATCACGTGTGGATGTTTAATAATATCCATTCACTAAAAATTTAGGACCTCACTAAATGGAAAATATTCACAATCTGCCAGCACAGTGCATCACCCCCACTATGGTAGTAAAAACATACTTTTTAAACTGCAAACTGATGAATGTGCTTTTCAAAGAAAACAAAGCACTGTTGGTTTTAGTGACCCATACAAAGGTTTGGTGGCAAAGCTTCAGTATTTAATGTCCAATTGAAATGTGTTTATTGATGCAATAATAAAAATGACATTACCCATAGTGCACCTTAGCAGGGCTTGCCATCATTTGTCACCTCTATCTGATTTTAATCACAAAACTAAATAGCTTAACTTGGGACTCTCATGTTGCAGTGGTAATATCTCTACCTGTGGGCCAGGAGACCTGGGTTCAAGTCCCACTTGCTCTAGAGGTATATAATAACATCACTGTAAAGGTTGATTAAGAAAAACAGACAAAAACACCTCAACTAGGGGGTCTTGTGGTACAGTCCTAGTGTTCTCATCTCTGAGCCAGGAAACCTGGGCTCATGTCCCAACTGGTCCAGGTGTATGTAATAACCTGAATAGTTTGATTAGAAAATATCTGAAGAATTCAACTATCCTAATCCCAACTTTAACCTTGCAGTTGAAAGCCCCCTGATTTACATTAGAAGCAAAAAATCAATGAGAAAAATAGATCAGCTGTATCAAAGATATTTATTTAGTTGTGGTAGTATCCATACCTCTGGGCTAGAAGATCAGGGTTTAAGTCCCACTTCAAGATGTGTTGACCACAGAAGCACTTCATTACATGTCCAAACAGGTTGATTAAAAAAATATAATTTATATTGCATTTAGGGGAGGCGATGGCCTAGTGGTATTATCGCTGGACTGTTTAATCCAGAGACCCAGATAACATTCTGGGGACCTGAGTACGAATCCCGCCATTGCAGACGGTGGAATTTGAATTCAATAAAATATCTGGAATTAAGAATCTAATGATGACCATGAATCCATTGTTGATTGTTGGAAAAACCCATCTTGTTCACTGATGTCCTTTAGGGAAGGAAATCGCCATCCTTACCCGGTCTCCAGACATGTGACTCCAGACCCACAGCAATGTGGTTGATTCTGAACTGCTCTCTGGGCAATTAGGGATGGGCAATAAATGCTACCTAGCCAGCAATGCCCTCATCCTGTTAACGAAAAAAAGATTTACAAGATGCAATGCAGCAACTCGCCAAACTTTCTTCAACAGTGCCCTCCAAACTTGCAACTTCTACCAACTAGAAGAACATGGGCAGTAAATGCATGGGAACATCACCATCTGCATGTTCCCATTCAAATCATATACCATCTCGATTTGAAACTACATTGCTATTCCTTTGCTATAACTGGGTCAAAAATCCAGAACTCCCTTCCTAACAGCATTGTAGATGTCCATACACCATCATGGACAACAGTGATATGAGATGTGGATATGGATCACCAGACGGCATTCAATAGGGTGACACATTAAATGATTATTGCACAAGATTTAGATTCATGGTATTGGGGGTAATGTATTTACATGGATTGTGGATTGGTTAATACAAAGAAGACACAGATGATGGATTAGTGGATTGTTTTCAGATTTAAGAGATGTAACTAGTGCAGTGCCACAAGGATCATTCCTACGTCCTTAACTATTTACAATCTATTTTAATGATTTGGAGGAGGGGGCAGATGTAATGTATCCAAATCTGCTGATGATAGGAAAACAGGTGACAGGGTATGTTGTGATGAATACATAATGAATCTGCAAGGATATGTAGATATCAATAGCAAGAAGTGATATAGGGGCGGAAGGTGTAGAATCTTTGAGGGTAGAGTTGAGGAACCGCAAAGGAAGAAAGACTCTGATGGGAATTATGTACAGGCCCCATGGCAGTAGTCAGGATGTGGGGCAGGAAATAAATTAAGAAATAGAAAAGGCATTTAAGAAAAACACTGTTGCAATAGTTACAGGGGACTTCAATATGCAGGTGGACTAAGTAAGCCAAGTTGGTAATAGATCTCAAGAAAAGGAATTTGTGGAATATTTACGAGATGGTTTTTGGGAGCAGCTTGTGATAGAGTCCACAAGGGAGCAGGCAATTCTGGATTTCGTGATATGTAATGAGATAGACTTGACTAGGGAGGTTAACTTGAAGGAATCCCTAAGGACACAAACCATAGTATGATGGAATTCACCCTGCAGTTTGAGAGGGGGAAGCTAGAATCAGAGGTAACAATATTACAATTGAGTAAAAGGAACTACAAAGACATGAGAGGGGAGCTGGCCAGAGTTGCTTGGAGGGGGTGCCTAGCAGAGAAGACAGTAGGGCAGCAATGTCAGAAGTTCATGGGGGGGTTAATTTGGGAGGCACAGCAGAAATTCCATCCCAAGGAAGAAGAAACATACTAAGGAGAGGATTAGGCAACATTGGCTGACAAGGGAAGTCAGGGACAGCATTAAAGCAAAAGAAAAAGTATACAATATGGTGAAAATTTGTATGCATCCAGAGTCATGGGAAGTCTTTAAAAACCAGCTGAGGACAACTGAAAAAGCAAGCCATCATCACCCAGACCATCAGCAACCTCATTACCTCAGGAGATCTCCCGTCCACAGCCTCCAACCTGATAGTTCCCCAACTCCGCACCACCCGTTTCTATCTCCTACCCAAGATCCATAAACCTGACTGCCCCGTTCGACCCATTGTCTCTACTGCTCCTGCCCCACCGAGCACATCTCCTCCTATCTTGACTTTGTTCTTTCCCCTTTGGTCCAGGAATTCCCCACTTATGTTGGGGACACAACTCATACTCTCCATCTTTTCCAAAACTTTCGATTCCTCGGCCCCCAATGCCTCATCTTCACCATGGATGTTCAGTCCCTGTACACCTGCATCCCCCATGAGGATGACCTAAAAGCCCTCGCTTCTTTTCCCTTAGGCCCGCTCAGTCCCCCTCCACCAACATTCTCATTTGCTTGGCAGAACTGTTCCTCACCCTCAACAATTTTTCTTTCGATTCCTCCCACTTCATACAAACCAAAGACGTGGCTATGGGCACCTGTATGGGCCCAGCTAAGCCTGCCTCTTTGTAGGGTTCATGGAACAGTCCCTCTTCAACAACTACACTGGCACCATCCCTCACCTCTTTCTCCGCTATATTGACGACTGTATTGGTGCTGCCGTATGCTCTCAATGAGGAGCTCGAACAGTTCATCAACTTTGCTAACACCTTCCATCGCGCTCTCAAATTCACTTGGACCATTTCTGACACCTCGCTCCCCTTCATGGACTTCTCCATTTCCAGTAACCGACTCACCACTGACATCCATTTCAAACCCACTGACTCACACAATTCTCTTGACTACACCTCCTCTCATCCACCATCCTGCAAAAGTTCTATCCCATACTTTCAATTCCTCCGCCTCTGCCACCGCCGCATCTGCTCCCAGGATGAGGTGTTCTATTCTAGGACTTCCCAAATATCCTCCTACTTTAGAGACCATATTTTCCCCATCTCTGTTAGTAAGGATGCCCTCAACTGCGTCTCCCCCATTTCCCGTGTTTCTGCCCTCAAACCCCCTTCCCCCAACAACAATAAGGATGGAGTCCCCTTAATCCTCACATACCACCTCAACAAACTCCGAATGCAACGCATCATCCTCTGACATTTCCACCATCTAAAATCAGACCTCACCACCAAAAAGATACTTCCCTCCCTACCCCTGTCCACTTTCCACAGGTACTGTTCACTCCATGACTCCCTCATCACCTCCACACTCCCTACCAACCCCTCCACCACACCCTGTACCTTTGCCTGAAACTGCAGGAGGTGCAACACTTCCCCCTACACCTCTCTCACCTCTGTCCAAGGCCCCCGACAATCCTTCCAAATCTGTCAGAGATTCACCTGCACTTCGTCTAACCTCATTTCCTGTATCCATTGCTCCTGATGTGGTCTCCTCTATAGCAGGGAGACCAAACACAGACTCGGGGACCGATTTGCAGAGCATCTGCGCTGTACACGCCCCAACCAACCCGACCTTCCGGTTGCCATCCACTTTAACTCCCCCTCCCATTACCCTGCTGACATGTCCATCCTTTTCCTCCTCCACTGTCAGAATGAGGCCAAACGTAAACTTGAGGAAAAACACCTGATATTTTGCCTTGGGAGTTTACAGCTCAATGGCCTGAATATTGACTTCATCAGCTTCAAAATCTCTCCTTCCCCAACCTGTCCACCTTCTGACTCACCTATCCACTCCACCCTTCCCACTGACCAACCACAGTAACCCTCTACCTGCATCCACCTATTTCCATCTCACCTACTCTGCCCCCAGCCCCATTCCCTTTATTTATTTCTGGGCTCCCCTCCCACTCCCCAGTCCTGACAAAGGGTTTTGGCTTGAAACGTTGACTTTCCTGCTCCTTGGATGCTGTCCAACCTGCTGCGCTTTTCCAGCTCCACATTTTTGACATTAAAAAAGCAATAAAGGGGGAGAAGATCAAATGTGAGAGTAAGCTAGCTAGAAATATGAAAGAAGATTTCAAGAGTATTTTTAGATATACAAAGTCAGAGAGAAACAAGTGTACACAGTGGAAGAAGCCAGCCCAACATACCAGAACTTCAAAAGAGTCAGGGGTCAGATGTAAGCATAGTGGCCATCAGTAAGGAGAAGGTGCTGAAGAAACTGAAAAGTCTGAAGGTGAATATATCACCTGGTCCAGATGGACGACACCCCAGAGTTCTGAAGGAGATAGCTGAGGAGATTGTAGAGGTATTGGTGGTGATCTTTCAGGAATCACTGGAGACAGGGAGAGTCCCAGACAACCAGAAAATGGCTAATGTAATGCCCTGTTTAAGAAGGGAATGAGTCAGAAGACAGAAAATTATAGGCTGGTTAACCCGAACTCGGTCATTAGTAAGATTTTAGTGTCCATTATTAAGGATGAGATTGTGCAGTACTTGAAAGCACATTGTGAAACAGGGCTGAGTCAGCACAGCTTCGTCAAGGAGAGGCCATGTCTGAAAAATCTGTTAGAGTTCATTGAGGAATTAACAAGCAAGTTAGACCAAAGAGAGCCAGTGGATGTGGTGTGTTTGGATTTCCAGAATGCCGCACAGGAGACTAAGTAAGATAAGAACCCATGGTGTTAGGTAGGGACTAGGTACTGGCATGGAATAGAGGATTGGCTGACTAGAAGAAGACAAAGACTGGGATGAAATGGGTGTTTTTCAGAATGGCAACTGGTGACTAATGGAATTCTGCAGAGGTCACTGTTGGGACCACAGCTATTCATGTTTTACATTAATTATGTAAATATTGGAACTGAGTACATTGTTACTAAGTTAGCACATGACACAAAGATAGGTGGAGAGACAGATAGTGTTGAGGAAGCAAGTAGGCTTCAGAAGAACATGGACAGGTTAGGAGAGTGGACAAAAAAATGGCAGATGGAAACAATGTAGAAAAGTGTGAGGTTATGCACTTTGATAGGAAGAATAGAGGTGTGGACTATTTTCTAAATGGGGAAAGGCAGCAGAAATCTGAAGCACAAAGCAACTTGGGAGTCATAGTTGAGGATTCTCTTAAGGTTAGCATGCATGTTCTGTTGGCAGTTAGGAAAGAAAATGCAATGTTAGCATTAATTCAGGAGGGCTAGAATATAAGAGAAGCAATGTACGGCTTAGAATGTATTAGGCTGTGGTCAAATTGCGTTTGGAATACTGTGAGCAGTTTTGGGCCTTGTATCTAAGGTATGATGTGCTGGTATTGGAGGGGGTCCAGAGGAGGTTCACAAGAATGATCCTGGGGAATGGAGGGCTGTAATGTGAGGAACAGTTGAGGACTCTGGGTCTGTACTCGATGGAATTTAGAATGATAAGAGGAGGTTCTCATTGAAACTTACAGAATACTGAAAAGCCTGGATGGAATGGACATAGACAAGATGTTTCCACCTAAAGGAGAGACTAGGACCCAAGGGCACAGCCTCAGAGTGAAGGAATAAACCTTTAGAACTCAGATGAGGAAAAATTTCTTCAGGCAGAGGGTGGTGAATCTGTGGAATTCATTGCTATGGAAAGCTGAGGAGGCCAAGTCGTTTAGTGTATTTAAATAAGAAATAGATAAGTTCTTGATTAGTAAGGGAATCAAGAGTTACAGGGAGAAGGCAGGAGAATGGGGTTGAGTAACAGCCATGATTGAATGTTGGAGCAGATTTACCAATTGATGGACTGAATGGCTAAATGCTGCTCCAATATCTTATGGTCTTGTCGGTTATGTGAGTGGGGAGAAAAACCTAGCAGATGGGATTTAATGTAGGAAAGTCTAAACTCGTACTTTGGTAAGAAGAATCAAAAGGCAGACCATTATTTAAATGGAGAGAGAATTCAAAAAGGTCCAGCACAGAGGGATCTGTGTGTTCTTGTGCATGAAGAACAAAAAGTTACTATTTGGTATGGAAAATTATTAAGAAGGCAAATGGAAATATGGCTTTCATTTTTATGTTTACAGGGTGTTGGTGAGGCTGCACCTGAAGTATTGTGTACAGTTTCGATTGATAGATACATTTAAGAAAGGCTCCACTGGCATTGGAGGCAGTTGAAACAAGATTCACTGCGCTGATTTCTGGGGTGAATGGGTTGACTTATCCAGAGTGGTGAAACAGGTTAGGCCTCAATTAATTAGACTTTAGAAGAATAAGGGATGATCTTATGGAAACTTACAAAACTTCAAGGGGGCTTGATGGGGGTAGGTGTTGAGAAGATGTTTCCACTCATGGGGAATCTTGAACTATAGGACATAGTTACAGAATAATACTCTCCTCTCAGAGGGTAGTGAATGTTTGAAATTCTCCACTCCAGACAGTTGTGGAGGCTAGATCACTGAAAATATTTAAAGAGGAGGTAGATAAATCTTTGAAATGAAAAACAGTTGTAGGCTATTCTGAGTTGGCACAAAAGAGAAATTGAGGACTAGGGCAGATGATCTTATCGAGTGACCTAATCCTGTTCCTGGTTATTATGTTCATATGTTGAGAGAAAATATATGGGATAATCAGAAGATCTCCATTTCCTTCAAAATTATGTCTTTAACAGATCATTGGATACAGCTGAAACTACTTGGTCAGATTTCTTTACAGGTTAATCAATACATGATTTGACAGAATACTAATTTATGAAATGTATGTCAGCATGATTTGATAGTTTGAAGATTTTGGTGGGAACAGTCAGGTTTATCTCCTCGTCAGAAGATGTACATGAACAATTAGTACATTAAATTGTCCTTGAAAGTAATATTTCCTGCCTCAACCAGAACTGAACCACTAGGACATTATTTATCTAATGGGAAATTGTTTGCACACATTTCTTTGATGTAGTCAGCCAGATGTATCTATATTGGGGGTTGTTAATGCTGGGAATCTATCATTTTATGTTTGTTTCCAAAAGAGTTTCATATTAATCTAACGTCTTGGCACTTGTACATCTAATGACATGTTGTGCCCTCATAATGGTGAGGCTGTGTGCAATACAGCAGATTATGACAGGTTTTGACAAACAGTCAGGGTTCTTCCAGAGCAATTCAGGCATTGGACGTGTTGTTTAAGCACTCAAGTCTCTCAGTCACAGTCCATGTGACAGTATGTTGCTTTTATTGCGTATGTGCTGCTTATGTTGTACACCAGTGTCAAGAGTTAGGTGGCCAGTTCATAGCCCTCAAAACCCAGTAATCAATCTCTGGTTTGTGGCGCTGGCTCAAATTCTGATGGTACATCCTACTCCTGTGGAATGACAACATTATGGCTGCTGCCAGAAGAATGGAAATTGACTTATATGATGCACTGAATTTGTTCATACCTGTGCTGGGCGGCTATCTGAGAGTGTGAAGTTCATCTCTGTTGAACATAGGAAATAGGTGCAGGAGCAGGCAAATCAGTCCTTTCAGTTTGGTCTACCATTTTCTACCATAATACCTTTTTCCTGCACTATCCCATATCCTTTGAAATATATTATCTCAAAATCTATTGATCTCTGTCTTGGACATATGCAATAACTGAGCCTCCACAACCCTCTGGGTAGAGAACTCCAAAGACTTGCCATCCTTTGAGGGAAGGAATTCCTCCTCATGGTTACCATTTAATGTGAAATCATGTTCCTTGTTTCTAGATACTTTCTAGGCAATGGGAAATAGCTTTCCTGCATTTATTCTGTACGATTTTTGCATGTTTCAATGAGCTCACCTCTCATTCTCCTGAAATACTGGCTCCTTGATCTCTTCTCATTAAACAATCCCAACATTCCATTAGTCAGTCTGGTTATTCTTAATTGCAATATCTATGGCAAGTATATCTTTCCTTAGGTAAGGAAACAAAAAGGCGCGGTGGCTCAGTGGTCAGCACTGCTGCCTCACAGTGCCAGGCACTCGGGTTTGATACCATCTTTGGGTGACTTTCTGTGTGGAGTTTGCATGTTCTTCCTGTGTCTGCATGGTTTTCCACTGGGTGCTCAGGATTCTTCCCACACTCCAAAGATGTGCAAGTTATGTGGATTGGCCATTCTAATTACCCATAGTGTTCAGGGATGTGTAGGTTAGGTGCCTTAGCCATGGGAAATGCAGAGTTACAGGGATAGGGGTAGGGGGAATGGGTCTGGGAGGGATGCTGTTCAGAGGATCAGTGTGGACCCTTTGGGCCAAATGACCTGTTTCCACACTGTAGGGATTCTATGGAAAACTGTACACAATACTCCATGTACAGTGTCACTAGGTCCCTGCATAACAAATGTAAGACTTGCAGTTCCAGTACTTCTCTTATTTGATATGCAAAGTGATGTGGGTGCAGTTAGTGTCACTGTGTGAGAGAAGCTAACATTTCTCAGGAAGGGAACACTCACTCCACTTGCTTCTCTCTATTGAGAGAAAGTAGAATAAATGCAGTTCATTTGCATGTAAAGCCTTAATGAGCTTTCTCAAGTACCAGTGGATAGCAGACAATGAGATGTTGCAAATATCACCTGTTCCAGCCTGGAAAGAGATACATGAATGAAGTTTAATTACCAAAGTCACCTTCATAACCAACGGTAATGCCATTTTTGCCCTGCTGTGAGCCTGTAGTTCTGTCTACATGAGGCCTTAGATTTCAGTGACTGCCTCCTCACTGGCATGGAAAGGGAGTTGGTTTAGCTTAGTTGCCAGGAGACTGGTTTGCGATGCAGTGTAAAGCAACAGCATGGGTTCAGAGATAGTAGGAACTGCCGATGCTGGAGAATCTGAGATAACACGGTGTAGAGCTGGATGAATACAGCAGGCCAAGCAGCATCAGAGGAGCAGGAAAGCTGACGTTTCGGGTCTGGACCCTTCTTCAGAAATGGGGGAGGGCGTTCGTGGGAGCGTGGGTTCAATTCCTGCACTGGCTGAAGTTACCATGAAGAATTCTTCTCAACCTCTCCCCTCGCTTGAGGTGTGGTGACCCTCAGGCTAAACCATCAACAGTCACCTCTCTCTAATGAGAAAGCAGTCCAGTGGTCTGGTAAGACTATGGTGTCTTTATCTTTACTAATGTGGAGATATCCGATGTGCTATGGTTCACTTATTTCCGAAGTGCCAGACACTCTTGAGAAGTGTCAGAATGTCTGACAATTCGCTTTTTATCTGTCAGCCAGGGCTCCCTGATTGGGGCTGTTAATCTGGTCCAATCAGGGAACTCATATTCTATGAGATCCACCTGGCTGATCTTGGTAAAGCCACTACAGTGGGATAAGCTTTCAAGGTGAGCAAATGTCTAGGGCAATATCTACAAGACTGCTGATAAGGCAAATCCTATATAACGTTCAGCTATACAAAGATATGAGTACATGGATGAGTGAAAGTAGGCTTGCGATAGACAATAGTGCAGAACCCATTAACATGTTTCCCAAGTAGCTCATTCAGCAAAGGGAGTATTGTTCAATTGCTGTATTTCAAAGATTAATTTGAGCATGGGATGGAGAGTATGGATGGTAATTGTACTATCTAAGTATAAGAAATAAACACAAGGTAGAAGATTTATAATGGACTTTCCATTTCTATCTATTTAATATTTAATACACCACAATTAGGTCTTCTTAGATCATAGAATCCCTACAGTGTGGAAACAGGCCATTTGGCCCAACATGTCCACACCACCCCTCCGAACAGCATCCCACCCAGACCTATTATCCTACAGAGATAGTAGGAACTGCCGATGCTAGAGAATCTGAGATAACAAGGTGTAGAGCTGGATGAACACAGCAGGCAGGCAGCATCAGAGGAGCAGGAAAGCTGACATTTCGGGTTGGGTCCCACTTCCTACAGACAAAGGGGGTGGCCATGGGTACCTGCATGGGCCCAAGCTATGCCTGCCTCTTTGTAGGATACGTGGAACAGCCCCTCTTTTGCAGCTACACTGGCCCCATCCCCCACCTCTTCCTCCATTATATCGAAGACTGTATCGGCGCCGCCTCGTGCTCCCACGAGGAGCTCGGACAGCTCATCCACTTCACTAACACCTTCCACCCCAACCATAAGTTCACCTGGACCATCTCCGATACCTCTCTCTCCTTCCTGGACCTCTCTGTCTGCATCTCGGGCAACCACCTGGAAACCGATATCTATTTCAAGCCTACCGACTCCCACAGCTACCTAGAATTCCTCTCACCCACCTTCCTGCAAAAATGCCATCCCCTATTCCCAATTCCTTCGCCTCTGCTGCATCTGCTCTGGAGATGCGGTATTCCACTCCCAGACATCCCAGAATTTCTCGTTTTTCAAGGACCGCAATTTCCCTTCCACAGTGGTCGAAAACGCCCTCGACCGCATCTCTCACATTTCCTGCAATTCATCCCTCACACCCCCTCCTCGCAATAATAACAAATACAGAATCCCCCTTGTCCTCACGTACCACCCCACCAACCTCCGGATTCAACGCATCATCCTCTGCCACTTCTGCCACCTGCAATCTGACCCAACTACCAAGGACATTTTTCCCTCCCCACCCTTATCTGCCTTCCAGAGGGACTGCTCTCGCCATGACTCCCTTGTCTGCTCTACACTCCCCTCCAGCCCCACCACCCCCGGCACTTTTCCCTGCAACTGCAGGAAGTGCTACACCTGCCCCTACACCTCCCCCCTCACCCCCATCCCAGGCCCCAAGAAGATATTCCACATTAAACAGATGTTC
Organism: Rhincodon typus; assembly: GCF_021869965.1. NCBI lineage: Eukaryota > Metazoa > Chordata > Chondrichthyes > Orectolobiformes > Rhincodontidae > Rhincodon > Rhincodon typus. The sequence continues at coordinate 54,134,943 of NC_063350.1, forward strand.
ACCTGCACATCTTCTCATGTGGTATATTGTATCCGCTGTTCCCGATGTGGCCTCCTCTACATTGGGGAAACCAAGCGAAGGCTTGGAGACCGCTTTGTGGAACACCTATGCTCGGTTCGCGACAAACATCTCCCAGTCACGAACCACTTCAACTCCCCCTCCCACTCCTTGGACGATATGTCCATCCTGGGTCTCCTCCAGTGCCACAACGATGCCACCCGAAGGCTGCAGGAACAGCACCTCATATTTCGCTTGGGAACCCTGGAGCCCAATGGTCTCAATGTGGACTTCACAAGCTTCAAAATCTCCCCACCTCATCCCAAAACCAGCCCAGCGCGTCCTCGCCTCCTTGACCTGTCCGTCTCTTCTCCCACCTATTCGGTCCTCCCACCTCACTGACCAACTCCCACTCCCAGCCCCATCCCCAAACCTGCCCAGCTCATCCCCGCCTCCACTGACCAAACCCCATCCCAACTCCCCACCTACACTCACCTTTACTGGCTCCATCTCTGCCTCTTTGACCTGTCCGTCTTCTCTTCACCTATCTGCTCCTTTATCCACCTTCCATCATCGCCTTCCCCCCCGTCTCTATTTATTCCAGAGCCCCCTTCCCCTCCCCCATTTCTGAAGAAGGGTCCAGACCCAAAATGTCAGCTTTCCTGCTCCTCTGATGCTGCCTGGCCTGCTGTATTCATCCAGCTCTACACCTTGTTATCCCATTACCCTACCCTTGATTTCCCCATGTCTAACCCACCTAACCTAACCATACCTGGGCACTATAGCATGGTCAGTCCACCTACACTGCACATCTTTGGACTGTGGGAGGAAACCAGAGCACCCAGAGGAAACCCATGCAGACACAGGGAAAACGTGCAAACTCCACACAGACCATCACCCAAGGCTGGGATTGAACCTGGATCCTTGGGGCTATGAGGCAGTAGTGCTAACCACTGAGCCACCATGCTGCCCTATATTCTGAATCACCTTATCTTGAGATTGCAATTTGAGGTTCAATAAGCTGCCCTTATAGTTTATCCACTTTACATTGGACATGTATCATTGCTGTTTTCTCTTAAATTTCCATTGCATGTGTGTTTGTGTATGTCAACACTTTTAAACACAGTACAGCAAAAAGGAACAGCCAGTACATAGTATATAACATCTGTAGATCTATATTGTACGTGCTTTTTGAATTGCCTGAACATTGAAAGTGCCCAAAAAAACCGAAAGGACACAGAGGCTGGAAATCGGAAATCAGAAACAAAAACAGAAGTTGCTGGAAAAACTCTGCAGGTCTGGCAGCATCTGTGGAGAGAACTCAGAGTTAATGTTTTGGGTCCAGTGATTCTTTTTCAGAACTGATGGTAGCCTGGAAAAGGTTGGTGTTTATGCAGAAGTTGGTGTGGGTGGGGTGTGAGGAATGAATGATAGTGGAGATAGATTTGAAAGAGAGAGAAAAACAGTTGAACAGACAAAGGATTGGGTAAAGGTCAGCCTGGAAGAATAAATAGTTGCTAATGAGGATCATTAATAACTGACAATGGGTTGTATGTAGTTACAGCCCATGTCTGGACAAGGCCTGATGTGTCGGGGTTGGGGTAGGGTCATGGGAGAAAATGCTGAAGCCCTAAAATTGTTGAATTCAATTTTGAGTCCAGAAGGCTGAAGAGTTCCCAAAAGGAAAATGAGGTGTTATTCTTTTGCTGGAGCATGACAGCAAGCCTGAGACAGAGATAGTGGTCAGGGAACATGGCAGTGTGTTGAAGTGGCTGACAACTGGAAGCTCAGCATCTTCTTTGCAGACAGAACGTACATGTTCTGCAAAGCAGTCACCCAGTCTGCTCTTCGTTTCCACAGTGTGGAGGCGACATTGGTCACTGGAAATACCCAGATCCCTTTCTAAGTCCACAGTGCAAGTTAATCATATTCTTAGGGTTAGGATAAGGGTTACTTACTAAATAGACAGTTTTGATCTCTACAGAATAATTCATATTCATGTTCAATTTAGATTTCTTCTTATTTAATTAATAGATTTAAATCAAGAAAGTAGGAAACTGTAAGCCAGTTAGCTTAACATTTGTTCCTGAGAAAATGCTCAAATCTATTAATGAGGAGGTCATAGCAGGGAACTTAGAAAATCTCAACACAATTAGGCAGAGTCAGCATGGTTTTGTGAAAGGGAAGTCATACTTGACCACTTTGTTGCAGTCTGTTGAGGAAGCAACAATTAACATGGATAAAGCAAGGTCTGAGGTGTGCTGTACATGGGTTGCCAGGAAGCATTTGATAAGATGACACATCAATGGTTATTACACAAAATAAGAGCTTGTGTTGTAGGAGGTAACATATTACCTCAACATGTTACCTCAAAGTGGATTGATTATATAACAGGAAATAAATGGGATAGTTTTGAGTCAGCAAGACATATGAGTTTGAGTACCACAGGGATCAGTGCTGAAGCCTCAATTATTTACCGTCCATGCAAATGTCTTAAATTAATGTGTGGTTGCCGATTTTGCTGATAAGTAGGGAGAAAAATAGGATTATCTCAAAGCTTTTGGTCTTGTGTTCACAATGACATATGCAAGAATACTAATGTAAAGGGGAGCAACATTTTATACTATATGAGAAGAGAGCACTGATTAGTTGGCAAGTAGATTTGATTGGTGGAGATGTTGCAAGCTAGATGATGACTAACAGTTAATTCCCAAGCTTTGCTTAAATTAACAAGGCATGATGACTTCGATTGGTCAAAGTATTGCCCTGAGGAATGGACCAGAGAATGGCTGCCACCATTGAAACAGACACAATGTATGTGTTCTTTCTATCTGCACATAATGAGGTCTTGTATATTAATTAATATAACTTTTCGTAAGCACAAGTGTGTCAAACTGCGAACCAGACAGACAATCTTAAATTGGTCAACGTAATTTTTGGCACAGACAATATAATTTAGCAAGTATTGTCAACTTTCGAAATCACATTTAATGTTGGACACTATATGTTTTGAGTTTTACAAGTACAGTCTTGTGTTGGGTGCAGTAAAGTAGTATGCCTGTTGCAAACAGTCAAAGGGGTATGTTGTTTGTGATATATGACATACTATGAGTAGGAAGGTTAGTTATCAATAGGAAATGGAGTCTGCACAGGGATATAGATAGGTTAAGTGAATAGGCAAAGGTTTGGCAGAATATGGGAAAGTATGAACAATTGGCTTCACACAAGCAGTTGGGAGAAGGCACATTCAGAGTGAAGTACAACCCATGTGAGTGTGTGTTACTGGAAGTCGGGTGCACTATGGGAATTCACTGTGCAGGGCAGAGGTACTTTTGGTTTTTCGTTCATAGTTTGTAAGGTCCTTTTCAGGGTTTATAGTTTGTAAGGCTATATCCTTCAACTGAGCAGAGAGAAGGGAATCCTAGTTTAACAGCTATAGCTTCAGGGGCCCGCTGATTGGGAAAACAAATCAAAACAGTAATGCCACAGAAAAGTGGTATGTTGATTGGTTTATGATTTTTAAAAAAATTGAAGAAGGGATTGACTGAGAAGTGATAGGAATAAGTGAAAGTTGGCCAATATTAGCAATATAAATAAGCAAAGTAGCAGCCAGCATAAGGGAAGTAAGTTAGAAGTATTTTTACTTAAGCATAATTTTTTTACAAAGGAGAGTTACTTAGGAGTTGAAAAGAAGTCATGGCAGCAGAGCCCACACCTGTGATATGTGGAAAATCATGGAAGCTTCAGTTTGTCCGTGGTGAACATGTGGGGAGGCTACCATTTTGGATTCTGTTGGGGGAGGTGATGGTGCGAGGGAAAGCAATGGCAGCCAACTTCATGGCTTCATGGATAGGTCTGCTGCATGAGGGGAGGGGAAACAACTGCAGAGTTGTAGTGGTAGAGGATTCAGTTGTAAGGGAAACATTCAGCTGTTTCTCCAGCCATATAAGTGATTCCAGAATGGTATATTGTCTCTTTTGATGCCAGGATCAGGGGTGTCACTGAATGCCAGCAGGCATTCTGAAGAGGAAGGGCAAACAGCCAGAGATTGTGGTACATATTGGTACCATCGACCAAGGTAAGAAAATGGATGAGTTCCTGAAAGCAGAATTCAGGAAATTAGGAAGTAGATTAAAGAACAGGAGGTGGTAGTCTTTGGATTACTTCAAGTGCTATGTATGAGTGAGTGAGTATGGAAATAGAAAGTTAATCCAGCTGAATTCATGGCTGGAGAGATGGTGCTGGAGGGAAAGCTTTCGATTTTTGGGTGGTAAATTGTAAGAAGGATAACCTTAGACTACTAAAGGATATAGACAGGCTGGTTTACTTGGGCTGGTCGGTGACAAATGGAATTCAATCCAGATAAATGTGTGGTAATCGACATGGGCAGGACAAACCAGGCAAGGGGATACATGATGAACGGTAGGACCTTGGGAAGCACCAAGGATGAGAGAGATTTGGATTGCATGTCCACTGGTCCCTTAAAGTAACGGGACAGGTAGATAAAGTGGCTAAGAAGGCAAATGGTGCACTTGCCTTTATTGGTCAAATCATAGAGTTTAAGAGTGGGAAGGTTATGCTGAAACTTTATGAAACATTGGTTAGGCCACAGCTGGAGTACTGTGTGTAGTTCTGGAATCCACATTATAGGAGAGATGTGATTGCACAGGAGAGGGTGCAGAAGAGATTTCCCAGAATGTTGTCTGGTCTGGAGAATTTCAGATTTGAAAAGAGATTGGAGAGACTGGGGTCGTTTTCCTTAGAGCAGAGGACGTTGACAGGAGACATGGTTGTAATGTATAACATTATGAGGTCATAGATAGGGTAGACAGGAAGAAACTTTTCACCCTGGAGGATTCAATAATCGGGGCAGGGATTCAAGCTAAGGAGCAGAGGTTTAGAGGAGATGTGAGGAAAAACTTCGTCACCCAGAGAATGGTGGGAAATCAGGAACTCACTGCCTGTAAGGGTGGCAGAGGCAGAAACCTTCATAACGTTTAAAAAGTATTTAGATGTGCACTTGTGATTCAAAGGCATACAAGCCACAGGCCAAGTGCTGGAAGATAAGATTAGATCAGTTAGGCAATTGTGTTTGACTGGTCTTGACAGGATGGGCCAAAGGGCTTTTTCCTGTGCTGTTGATCTCTATGACTCTATCTATTCCATTTTGGTAGGATGAGTAGAAAAGAAGCATATTGCTGTATTTAGTTGGAGAGAGATGATAGAACTGTGAAGGACAGGTGGATCTGAGTGTCTTGATACATTGATCACATAAAGCTAGTATGGAGGTACACTAAGTGATTAGGAAGTCAAATGGAATGTTGCTTCTTGTGCAAGGTGAGTGAATGGAAATGTGGTAATGCTTTGCTGACATTGTGAGGGCGTTGGTGAACTCACATCAAGAACACTGCGTACAGTTTGTTCTGTTTATTTACAAAAGGACATAACAGTATTAAAAGCAGTTCAAAGAAGATTCACTCGACTAATTCCTAGGAATGGTGGAGATGGGATTAACTTTTGAGGAAAGATTGCTCAGATTGGATCTGTATCCACTGGAGTTTTGGAGCTGAGAAAGTTCACTATAGACTGAATTCTACTTATTCCGCTGTGCCCATTTTGTTGAGTTTTACAAAAGGTTTCTGTTCATGACACCAAACAAGTTTACTCAATACATCTTGCGTCATTAAATACCTACTCCACACTTACATCTTCTCCAAATCTAGCCCCATTCAACCACTCACTGTACCCAGAACAACTTGGCACTGCCAGATTATCCTGGAATGGACTGGATCTGGTGCCACCTTTAAATGGCTATTGCATACTCACACCAGTGCTGTTAATACAGGGCTGTTTTGCATGGTTTCTGAGTTTTGCTGCAGAGATGGCAGGCAAGCAAAGAATGGCGCCCTGTCTTGCGGGCAGGGACCCAGGGTTTGTGGTGGGCCCTCCCCAACCCTTGGGACCACTAACCCTACACTATCCTCTGCACTGCCCACTCACTCATTCAAGACACCTCTCCCTTTCAAAAGTAAAAGCTATGCCACACACTTTAGTTTCCCTTAATATCTGCCTTGGTCTCACTTCAGGAGAAAAATAACCCTGAATAGAACGATAATCCTCCTTAATAGGCAACTGTCCGCTTCCTGGCGAGTATTTCACCTTGACACCCAGAACAAAGTTCCAAGGTGCAGTATTCCTGACACAAGATAGGCCTTGCTTTTTCTCACATTTCTCACGAGAGCCCACATCGTTCAGGCTGCTACAAGATTCTGCCCTGACAGACAGATCTTGTGGAAACACATAAGATCCTGGGAGGATCTGTCAGGGACTGCTGGGAGAATTTCTCTCCTTGTGGAAGAGCCTAGAACAAGGAGATTACGTTTAAAAATTAAAGGGGTCTCCCATTTAAGATGGAGATGAGGAGCATTTTTTTAAGATAGTTGTGTGTCTGTGGTGCAGTTTTGGTCATTGATTATTTTTAAGGCCAAGTTAGATAGATTCTTGATTGTCAAGGAAGTCAAGGGGTAATCAGGGTAGATCAAGAAAGTGGAGATAGGGCCCCATTCAGATCAACAGCAATCTTATTGGATGCACGAGGTGGCTTGAGGGGCAGTTTGGCTCACTTCTGCTCCTGGTTTGTATGTTCATGTATTCATTATCTTGAAATTGCTCTAAATTTCCTGACGTTGACAAATCTGAGAAGTTGACAATTTGATTCTTTTTAAAACCATACTGATTTTGGCCGCCTCCCCTCTGGTTGTGCTGTCAGATAAAAAGAAAGACCTTGCATTTAAATATTTTTCATGATCTCAGAATGATATAATGTGTATCACAATTGATGAAATAATCTAAAGTGGGTAGTTACAATTACTATTGTAATGAATGGAAATGCAGAAGCTAAATTGTTCATAGAAACTCCCATAAAAAGCAATGAGATAAATCCCCACATAATCTGTTTCAGTGATTTTAATTGAGGGATAAATGTTCGTCAGGATACCAGAAGAACTTATCTCTTATTTTAAACAGTGTCAAGGAACCTTGATTCAACTATCAAAGATGTTAGATGAGGAATATTCTGAAAATGGGCTAGTGTGGATACAGGGAAGATGTTATCTCTTGCAGGGGAGGCTGGAATTAAGGGACGTAGTTTAAAAACAAGATTTCTCTTTTAAATCAGAGATGATGAGAAATTTTCTCTCCTGGAGCGTAGTCAGTCTGTGGAATTATCTTCCCTAGAAACAGTGGAGGCTGTATCATTGAATGTATTCAAGATTTAGTCAGATTTTTGATAGACAAAGGAGTCAAGGGTTATGGAGCAAAAACAAAGTTTGAGTTCTGAGGAAGGGTCACCGAACCTGAAATGTTAACTCTGTTTTTTCCTTCACAGATGCTGTCAGACCTGCTGAGCTTTTCCAGCAACTTTGTTTTTGTTCCTGATTTACAGCATCCTCAGTTCTTTTTATTAAGGGTTATAGAGGATGGTGTAAAATGTTGACTTGAGACCACAACCAAGTCAGCTTGACAGTTCTGGTCTCCCTGCTATAGGAAAGATGTTGCAAAACTTGAAAGGGTTCAGAAAAGATTTACAAGGATGTTGCCAGTGTTGGAGGGTTTGAGCTGCAGGGAGAGCTGAATAGGCCGGGGCTATTTTCCCTGGAGTGTCGGAGGCTAAGGGGTGACCTTATAGAAGTTTATAAAATTATGAGGGACATGGATAGGATGAATAGCCAAGGTCTTTTCCCCGAGGTAGGCAAGTCCAAAACTAGAAGGCTTTGGTTTAAGGTGAGAGGGAACGATTTAAAGGGGACCTAAGGGGCAACTTTTTCACGCAGAGGGTGATGCGTGTATGGAATGAGCTGCCAGTGGAGGCGGTGGAGGCTGGTACAATTACAATATTTAAAAGGCATCTGGATAGGTACATGAAGAAGAAGAGTTTAGATGGGCCAAATGCTAACAATTGGGACGAGATTAATTTAGAATATCTGGTCAGCATGTATGAGTTGAACCAAAGGGTCTGTTTCCATGCTGTATATCTCTATGACTCTATGACCAAATAGCCTACTCTCAAGTGTAAATCCTATGATCTTTTTGCTCAAATCTCTGGAATGGGTGTTAAACCTACAACCTTCTGACTCAAAAGGTGAGAGTGAGCCATGTCTGACCACTTTAACATTCAGAGGTACTTATAATCAATATTTTACATTGTGCTCTAAGCCCTTGGGCAACGCAGTCCGCCAATTCTGTATTTACACCCCCTGCCCTGTAACCCTCATTAAAAGGTACTTTATGTTGCAGCTTCCCAATTAATCATCAACACTAAGCTTTCTCCAGCCATCAAAAAAGATACAGCAGACAAAAATTTGCCAATTTTTGTTTCTGTGTAATTTGCCATACAATGTCAAGGCACAATAAATGGTGACAGCTACTACTGGCAGACAATGGCAAATACTTTTTCAGTATTGTTACATGTATAAATTCCACAGTGGTCAAAGTATATGTGTTATAAATGTACAGTGACTGATACTGTATTAAAAACCATCAAAAATAAATATCACAGACATCAAGATGCAAATTCCTTTAACATGGCTCATTTACTTCGTAGTCTAATGTAGACTGACAAAATGCAATCTGAAAGAACGAGACCCTACTCATACTACTCCCACTTTCCAGTGTAAGGAGCTTTACGTCAAAGCCGAGTATAACAGTGGCATCCCTGATCTATGTTATTGTTTCGAGCATAGCAACACTGGAACAACCAATGCACATCCACTTGTAACTACAATAAAACATATTTAATCCCTTACCGATCCAGCTGGGAGAGAGTAGGTAGTGTAAACATGGCAATGCATCCAACAACTATCTGTACAAAAATCATACAGACCTCAGCCTAGTCTCTGCTATGGCCTATTCTCATGTAATTTCCTTACATGAATGTATAATGCAAAAACAGGCTATTGGGCCCAACTAGTCTGCCTTGGTATTTATATTCCATATGAATCTCCCCACTGCAGCACAACTACATTGTCTAATGCTATCAGCATAACAAAATCACACAGATTCACAGACCTCTATTCCTTTATCCTTCATGTGTCCATCTAACTTTCCCTTAAATATGATGATGACATTCACTTCACATGGTAATAGTTCTGTATTCTAACCACTTTCTGAGTGAAGAAGTTGGTTCTGAAATCTTTATTCAATTAATGAGTCATTAATATGTATTTATGGACCAATTTAGACTCCGTCACAGGTGGAAATACCTTCTTTGTACCCAATCAAAGTTTTCCAGAAAGACTTCAAATAGTTTACAATACGGACTTCTTTTCTAAAACAGACTTCTTTTCTAAAACATCCCAGTTCTGGTTTTGCTTTGTTGCATTGACTGAGAGGTCAGTCAGCGGGTATTTGGTCACTGCTTTGGTGACATTGGTTAGCAGACAGGCAACAGAGAGTAGGAATAAATAGATCATTTTTGAATTGGAAAGCAGGAATGAAAGTAGTGCAGTGTTCAGTGCTTTGGCCCCAGCTATTCGTAATACATATTGATGATTTGAATGAGAGAATCAAATATAATATTTCCACGTTTGCTGACAACATTATACAAGGTAGAATTGTGAGTGGCAGGGAGGATGTAATTCTGAGGGTGTTTTAGATAAGTTGAGTGTTTGGGCAAATGAGTGGCAGATGGAGTATGGTGTGGATAAGTCTGAAGTTGTCTACTTCATTAGGAAAATCAGAATTGCAGTGTAATATTTAAATGGTGATAAATTGGGAAGTCTTGATATTCAAAGGTCCCAGGTTGCCCTTGTATGTCAGGTGCAGCAAGCATTTAGGACTTGGTGCATTGGCCTTCAATACCAGAGGACTTGAATACTGGAGCAAGGAAATCTTAGTGCAACTGTGTAGGCCTTGGTGAGACCAAAACTGGAGTGTTGTTTGTACTGTTGATCTCTTTACCTAAGAAATAAACTTATCATAGAGGGAGTTCAGCAAAGATTCACCAGACTGATTCCTCAAATGGCAGGTTTGCCATATGAGGATAGATTACCTGTATTCACTGGAGTTTAGAAGAATGTGAGGGGATCTGAGTGAAACATATAACATTTTGAGAGGGCTGACAAGACTAGATGCAGGTGTGATGTTCAGAAAATGGGTTTATGGTCTCAAGATACACAGTAGGCTATTTTGAACTGAATTGAGGCCACATTTACTTAAAGGGTGGTGACTCTAGAAGTCTCTACCACAGAAGGCTGGGGAGATCAGTCCCTGAACATATTTAAGAAAAAAAGAGTTCTGGAGGCTAAAGGTGTCAAGGGATATGGGGAAAGGGATATTGTGTTGAGATAGAGGATCAGCCATGAATGGCAGAGAAGATTCATGGGGCCGAATGGCCTGCTCCTGCTCCTAGTTTCTATGCTTTTTGTGTTCTATTTCTATTCTGGAGTTACGCTTGATTTCTAGAGGACACTTGATTGGTTAGGGCATTCACAGAGAAATAAGGACATTGCTCCTAGTAGCTTTTCTTTGCTCCAGGCAATAACACTATTTTGTATAACATACTGTAGTGTTTGGAATGAGGGCCAGATGGATCTCATTGAGTATGCATTTCCTGATTGCGGCTGTTAACCTGGACCAATCAGGGAGTCCTGTTGACAGATATAAACAGCAGCCTCAGAGATTCTCCCTACTCTAGGGACTGACTCTGAGCTAGCTGGTCAGAGTCCTTGTACTGATCATGTGTAAATAAAGGGTGACAGGATAGTAGCCTCCGTGGAGTTATTTCACAGGCCATGATTTTTTTTCATAGAATCCCCACAGTGTGGAAACAGGCCCTTTGGCCCAACAAGTCCACACTGACCATCCTACTCAGACCATCCCCCTACAACCCACCTAATCTACACATCCCTGAACAAAATGGGCAATCTAGCATGGCCAATCCACCTAGTCTGCACATTTTTGGACAATGGGAGCACCCAGAGGAAACCTACGCAGACACGGGAAGAATGTGCAAACTCCACACAGACAGTCGTGCCAGGGTGGAATTGAACCCAGATCCCTGGCACTGTGAAGCAGCGGTGCTAACCACTGAGCCACTGTGCTGCCCCAGCATGATGAATTAGAGGTAATATTAAACATGGAATGGAATTTAGTCTCGTGCCAAAGTTGTTTCAATGATAGGAAAGTCTATGGAATTGGATGGGAGCAAACAAGTAGGAATCCTGATGACTGAAACTGTGTGTCAAATGAAGTCCACAGTGAGGTGGTAAACCTGCAGCAATGTGGCAGGGATGCCCATTTCATTAAGAAGGCTGTTAACATGCATTTGCGTGCTTCTGAATGTAACCTTTTGGATTAAGTGAGTGAGAGTCTCAGCCATCAGTTGAAGGGTGAAAGCCAGCCATTTCCTTTTACAAGACAACTACATTTCCATCTGAGGGGCACAGATCAAAGGGAGAGGGAGGGCAGGGCCTGAAGATCAGTCTGAGCGACACAGATCAGAGGGAGAGAGGAACGGAGGGCCTGAAGATCAGTGTGAGGGGCATAGATCAGAGGGAGAGGAAGAACAGGGCCTGATGGCACAGTCTGAGGGGCACAGATGAGAAAGGCAGGGGAGGATAGGGCCTGATGGAGCACGGAACAGAACATCTAGTATAGGAACAACTGTCAGACATTTTTTTCACCTTAACCTCAGTAGACTACATCCTCTTTGGCATTGGAGTTTGGGTTACGAGCCAGCTGAACTTTACATTATAGAATATAATTACGGATTGTTATTGGGAGTTTATTAGGGGTAGTTTATTGGGGTAGTCTTAGCCTCTTGGTATGGAAATATTTTCTCAGTCATAACTTCATTCTGTACTTTCTACAGCATTATAATTCAGCTTTCATTGTTCTGTGGTGGAGATCAGAATGTTGCATGTAGAGCAGAGTGGTGTCTGAACAGGCGAAAGCGGGCATTAGAACTATCACTAGCTCCTTCCCGTCTGCTCAAGAATCCGACTTACTTCTAGCTATGCCAGTGTAGGGGCTTCCTGGATGAAGCATTGCCCATGATGTCTGAATGCCTTTGTCAGTGTTCCACACTTGAGTCAGATGTGCTTTGAAACTCTCTTTTACTTCTAATCAATTTCACCATGTCCCTCTGCCTTCACTCACCTCTCTGTGTTTTCCTCCAGAACCTGGTAAATTGTTATGTGGAAAGTCTCATTTTCAAAACGTTCCCTGGTATAGTCCTTATAGATTCGGAATTCTGCAGCTGTCACTGCCTCCCCCTCTGGGATCTTTGAGAGGTCAAACCTGAACTCTCTGTGATGTCGCCGCTGGTGGAAAATTTCCTTGTCATATTCCACTAGAAACAAGAAACACAGGAGGATATTCAGCAGACAGAACATAATGTAGTACTGCACCCTATAACCAGCTGTAAATCTTTACTTTAGGGAAATGGACTAAATTGAAAACACACTTGCATCTGTTACATTTTTGCATTGTGAGGAAGCACACGAAAGTTTTGTCTATTCATGTTTTTTAATTGGTGCCAGTCTAAGATTAGAATTCAGCTGACTGAGATTTGTGACATCCTCATGTATCATTTGACAGCACAGAACCTGAATGTTGCTGAACAAGAATATATTTGTTGAAACTTTTCATCTTGCAATCAAGGCAATTCACAAAAACAATTCAAAGGGAAAACCAAGTTTTATGTTGTGAGCACTCTCCTCTCATGCAGTCTAAACCCCAGTCTAAACATTAGTTTTTCCCTTGAATGGTTATTCTTGTGAATTGCCCTGCTGAGTGCAAGATAGAAAGCTTCTACAAGTGTATCTTTTTTTTAGCAGCAACTCGTTTTGAGTTTGAATCTAGAAGTTAATTTGGACTGTGGGACATATTTTCCACTTATATTCTGGGGTCCATACGAGAAAATAACATGAAAGGGAGGAAAACCATTGTTTTGTTTTGACTGATTACATGTCTATGAAGAAATGAATGGCCTAGTGATAATCGCTGCATAAAAGTAAAATGCATTGACAGCCAAATCAGAGAATGATACAGCATTGGGGGAGGGGGGTGTTTACTAAAACTATACAAGGCATTAGTCAGTGAAATAACACCTCAGAGGCTGGTATCATGTCACCAAGTTACCTTTTATATACACATGGAAAGACCTAGATATTGATCCAGCTCCTTCAGGGCCAGCTCTCAGAGTGAACAGAACCTTTGACAATTCTGTTTTTATCTGTCAACCAGTCCCAAATTGGAACTCACACTCTATGAGGTCCACCTGGGTGACCTTGTTACAATCATGCATCCTTCCCTCTCTGAATCCAAGGACACAGGCCAGTTTTTTTTAAATGTAGCTCTACCTGTGGCGTTACAGCACTGGGTCAGGTTCCTCCAACTCTGCCTCTGATACGGATGGCGTGCAACGCACAGTAGCTTGCCTCTTGCGCCAGGAGCACCTTGGATGAAATTCGTTCTCCTCTTCAGGCGGCAAAGGTTTTGAGATGGTTCATTCCACACAAAAACCACTCTCTCTTTGAAAAGTTGCCCTCATTTATTTTTTAATTTCTTTCTCTGCACATCTTAAAGGGCAGTAAACACTGGCACGTTCAGGATTTGAACACAGAATCACTCACATGTCATTGCTCAATACATTCCAAAGCAAGAACCATACCCCTAGACCAAAGACGAAGGCACAACCTGGGCCTGCACCCAAAGCAGATCCAGTGGAAGCAGGTGTCAGTTAAATCCTGACTGGCTTGTTGCACCTGATGAGGCACCACTGACGTTGATGTTCGTCCTGATCAATGTCCTAATCTTCCTCCCTGGAAGACTACTTTCATTGTCCCAGCTCTCCAGCATCTATCACACCCCCCCCTCTTTTTGCAGAGCACAGCATGAAAGGATTATGCAGCACGCTCTTTCTGTACTGTACTGTAAAACCCCCACAGACTGATTCAAGCATCGGAACTGCATCTTCAGGAGGCCTATTGTCTGCTTAATGGAGTCATCAGCCACACTCACTGTGGGTGAGTTACCCAGTAACTATCCTTGAAATGCATCTGCCCTTGAACTGAAGCAAGAATGTGGGAGTTCTTAAGGACATAGGCTTCATTGCAGATTCCAGGGTACCTGGCGCAGACTTCTAATGTGGTATCGATGATCACAACAGACTTGTAGATTGATGAAATGGAACCCTTTCCTCTTGATGAAGTCAGCTTATGATATGGTGCTCTTAACATGTCTACAGTCTATAGTGCCTTGAGCCTAGAGAAAGGCAGCAATGTTGGCAAAGCCTGCCATCTTGGCTGCAGCATTGACTTTGCCATAAAGAATGAAAAGCAATGTGGTCTGTCACAAGCCACACTGGTAAAAGCCTTAATATGTTTGTGGGTTGAAGATTGAGAGATCCCGCACAGGTTCCCACTGGAGCACTGGAAGCATCCAGTTGTGCGACAATTTAGCACTGTTGCCTTGATAATCACTCAGATAGGATGGCCACTCATTCTTTGAGGCCACAAGTCCCAATCAAGCAGATGACATATATCGATAACTATTGTCTTGGGACATCTGCAGTCTGTGGTGGCATTGAACATTGCTTTCCTGGTGGAAATGGCAACAGGGACAATAGACTGTAATCCCCCTGTACCTTCCCTGCACCCTGATCTTCAACTGGAACTCCTTTCTGTGGAGGCTTTGACATCTGCTGGAAGTTGGTGCTGGTACTAGACTTGCTGGCTCAGTTTCTCTGTGCCTTCATTGTAGCACAGTCGTTATGACGATAACCCCTGCAGCCGTTGGATCCATTGGTTGTGGTTCCAACGAATGTAAGTGGGGAAATTCGGAAACAGAACTAGTCCTTAGTAATATGAACAGTCAACATTTGCAACAGACACAATTGACAATTTAACATAGTCCTCCATACAGTGGAATTTGGAGAACTTTGACAAGTAGAGCCATGCAGTCGTTGTACATGGAACTTTGACAAAGTGGACCTTATTTGGATGTATACAACACAAGCTTTGCTGTGCAAATGTAGAAGAGATCATAAATGTGGTTGGATTACTGAAACCTTGTGACCCCCTCCACATTACCAAAGAAAAGCAACATGATATATAATAACATATTGGCAAATTCTCACAGTTCAAAATGAGAGGAAACTAGGCCTGTGCCCTTGTGTAGTCTATGAGCCCTTAGATTGTCTTTGTGAATTTGCCTTGCAGGTGACAATTTTAAGGTTACTTCTAATTACTTCTCCTTCACAGAGATGACTATGATCAATTTGTAATGACATAGTCAAGATTGCTTATGGCCAGGATTTGTATACAACACAGGTAGGAGCAAGTTACTGCAGATGCTGGAATCTGTACCAAAAACAAAAATGCTGGAAATCACAGTGGCTCAGGCAGCATCCGTGGAGAGAGAGCAAGCTAATGTTTCAAGTCTAGATGACTCTTCATCGGAGCTGATAGAAGTGTGGAGGAGGCAATATTTATTCAATAATAGGAGTTAGAATACTGGGGCAGAAAGGGTGTTGATATTGCAGATTAAGTGATTAGGATGTGAGGATGTGAATCAGCACTATCAACACCATTTCACCCCCAGCACTCCGCCTCCCCATACACTGCATATTTCAGTTTGTGTACAACACAGCTGGTCACTGCATACATTTCATGTTAAGAGTTACTTGAATACAGGTTTCTTTAACTTAAATATAGTATTAAGTAATAATAATTGCCTTATTAATTCAATAGATTTTTGAAAGGCCTCACATTGGTTACAAGTCGACCCTGCATCCTCAGATGGAAAACAACTTCCTCTTGAAGTGCCTCTTGAAATCAAGATGGCAGCAACAGAGTAGGCAACATACAGGCTCCTGTGCCCAGGATTGTTCTCTTCATCTGCAATTTTTTTTCTTTTTCTTTTTCCGTCCACCCCTTCTTTTTTCCCAAACTTACCTGTAAATTGATTGTTTGATTTATTGTTATGTGGCCTAAAGTACAGTGAAAAACTTTGTTTACGAGCAGTACAGACAGGTCATAGTAAGTAAGGATGTACAGGTCAAAATGACTCAGACAGAGGTACAAGTTACATTGCACAGGGCGTGGAGTAGGCGAGATCACATTAGCAAGATCAATCATTATTTGAGGCTAGAGAGTCCATTCCTGAGTCTGATAATGGCAGGGAAGAAGCTGTTCCTGAACTTGCTCGGGTGTGTGTTCAGGCTTCTGTATCTTCTGCCTGATGGAAGAGGTTGTAGGAGATCATTACCAGGGTGCGATGGGTCATTGATGATGTTGGCAGCCTTTCTGTCACAGCGAGCTGTGTAAATGAAGTCTGTGGATGGAAGGATGGCTTCCGTGATGGTCTGGGCTGTGCACACCACCTTCTATAGTTTCTTATGGTCCTGGGCAGAGCAGTTGCCATACTAGGCTGTTGTGCACCCAGACAATATGCTTTCAATGGTGCATTTGTAGAAATTGGTGAGGGACTTTATGGACGTGCCAAATTTCCTGAGCCACCTGAGGAAGAAGAGGCCTTCTTGACTGTTTCATCTACGTGGGCAGTCCAAGACAGGTTCTTGGATATCGTCACTCCAAGGAACTTGGCGCTGTCCACACTCTCAACCTCAGTTCCGTTGATGTAGATGGGGTGTGTTCTCCTCATTTCTTTCTGAAGTCCATGATCAGTTCTTTAGCTTTTCTGACATTGAGAGAGGTTGTTTTCATTGCAACATGTCACCAAGCCCTCTTTCTTCCTTCTGTATTTTGACCTGTTGTTGTTAGATATCCGTCCCACTACAGTGATGTCATCAGCGAACTTGTAGATGACATTCGTTCAGAATTTGGCAGCACAGTCGTGAGTGTACAGGAAGTACAGTACGCTGCTGAGGACACATCCTTCGAGGGCTCATGTGTTGAGTGTTATCATGGAGGAGGTGCGGTTACCTATCCTCACTGATTGCGGCCTGTAGGTCAGAAAGCTGAGGATCCAGTTGTAGAGGGCGGAGCCAAGACCAAGGTCACGGAGTTCGGAGATCAGTCCAGAGGGGATAATAGTGATTAAAGCGGGGCTGTAGTCAATGAGCAGGAGTCTGATGTAGGTGTCTTTGTTGTCCAGATGCTACAGGGATGAGTGCAGGACTAGGGATATGGCATCCACTGTGGACCTGTTATGTCAGTAGGCAAACTGTAGGGGATCGAGACAGACTGGGAGACTGGAGTTGACAGGGCCACGACCAGCTTTGTGATAATTGAGGTCAGAGCCACTGGGCAGTAGTTATTAAGGCACACTGCATGTGTTTCTTAGGTACAGGGATGATGGTGGTCTTCTTGAAGCAGGTGGGGACTTCAGCTTGTAGGAGGGAGATGTTGAAGATGTCAGTAAATACCTCCAGTAGGTCCGCACAGGATCTGAGTGCTCGGCTGGGGACACTATCTGAGCCCATCACTTTCCTTGGATTGACTCCCAGGAAGACTGATTTGACGTCTGCAGCAGTGACGGAGGAAACAGGTGTGTCCGGGGTTGGCGAGGCAGGCATCACTCCACCGCTGGCATTCTGCTCAAACTGAGCATAGAAATCATTCAGCGCATCAGGGAGGGAGGTGTCTTTGTCCGCTATCTTGCTCTGCTTCATCTTGAATCCAGTAATGTTGTTTAGGTCTTGCCATACATGGCAGGAGTGTGTTTGGTAGGTTTGGGGCTCTAACTTGGTCTGGTACTGCCTTTTGGCTTTCCAGATGGCTTTGCGGTGGTCATATCTGATTTCTTGTATTGGACTGGGTCATCCAACTTGAATGCTGCCCTTCTGGTCTTCAGTCAGGAGTGGATTTCCCGGTTCATCCAAGGTTCACGATTGGGAAACACTCAGACTGACTGTTTTGGTACGCAGTCCTCCATGCATTTGCTAATGAAGTCCCTGACAATGGTGGCGTACTCGTCTAAGTTTGCTACTGAATACTTGAACACAGAGCAGTCCACTGATTCCAAGCAGGCCCAGACACGGTCTTCCACAGCCTTGGACTAGCATTGTACTTCCTTTTGTGAAGGATCCTCTCGTTTCAGCTTCTGCTTGTAAGCTGGGAGGAGGAACACAGCGCTGTGATCTGATTTTCCGAAGTGCGGCCAGGGATGGTGCAGTATGTGTTTTTGATGGTTGTGTAGCAGTGGCCCAGAATGTTCGGTCTTCTGGTGGGGCAGATGTGTTGGTTGTACTTTGGCAGCACCCTCTTGATGTTGGCTGGTTGAAGTTGCCGGCCACAATGAATAGGGCTTCGGGGAATTTTGTCTCCAGATTGTTTGTGGTGGTGTAAATCATACCTAGGGCATTCTTCACATCCGAATGGGGTGGTATGTAGACTGCTGTCAGAATGGCGGAAGTGAACTCTCATGGTAGGTAGATAAAGAGAGCTCTTCAGCAGGGGGTGGCTTCGATGGGCTCCAGAGCAGTGGCGGTGTCTTCAGAAATAGTGTGGCTACAGAATCGGTTGGTCAGCCTGTGAAGCCTGTGAGCAGGACTCTTGCTTCCGTGTTGAGTAGGCCCCTGGTAGTAGCATGGTGCGGGCTGGAAAGCCACAGCGGGACACTCTTGGTGGCATGGCATGGGCTAGAAAGCCCGGAGCAGGCTCTGGCGGCAGCAAGCTGTAGCAGCGGAGAAGGAAAAGTTGGACTCTCTTTAAGGTTTTTTATTTTATTCTAAGTTAATGTGAATGTCGCCTACATACGGGCGATGGTACTCACTTTTCACTGTATTTAATATTGAATACATGTGACAATAAAGGACATTCTAATATTCTAATTACTCCACCCATTTGATCTTTCAGTTCCATTGCGCATT
Organism: Rhincodon typus; assembly: GCF_021869965.1. Taxonomy (NCBI): domain Eukaryota; kingdom Metazoa; phylum Chordata; class Chondrichthyes; order Orectolobiformes; family Rhincodontidae; genus Rhincodon; species Rhincodon typus. The sequence continues at coordinate 54,153,775 of NC_063350.1, forward strand.
TGTGATTTGGATAAAGATGTAAGGTAACACCAGTTATGCTTCACAGAGTGAATAAATCTAGGTGAGCCCCAAACCTTCATGCTTCTTTAACTTTTACACTCCCTCTCAACCCTATCTTTCACACCAAACTCTTTCATTTAAGACGTAATATCCCAACATTGCCCCCTGAGCCCCAGGTTTCCAGTTTAGCCCTGCTAATCATTGTACTGTCTCACCATCAAAGTGAAGGTGATGATGATAGTCACCGACTCTCTGATCCCCACCACAGAGAAAGGCAAGGCAAAGGAGAAATGCTGTGAGTAGGTGTGAAGTGAATTAGCATTAAGAAATCAAGTGAAAAGCCCTGAAGTACACCATGCTTTGATGCATGAGATGGGTGTCTGTCCCTGCATGCAATGTGGCCTGTCAGTAACTTTCCAAAGAAAGATGTTGGTACGCTCCAAAGTGGAGCATTGAAGTGGATAACTATCTTATAAAGTGGGTCAGAAGTGTGCCATGATGATGTGGTGAGGCCAACCTCCATGGACAAAGGATAGAGGTGATTTTGACCCATATAGCATGCTGGGAACGGTGGCCAAAACAGAGGCCTGGAGGATCAAGTAGCAAGCTGGAATCAGTAGGTATCCGATCTGACTTCTGTGACAGGGATTGTTCCTGTTTAGTTTCTGTCATCTGTGTGGGAGAATAGCAAACTGCATATAAGTGAGGTGAAAATAGGTAATAATGAGACATAAATGCAGCTAAATAAGCCTGTAACTGCTCACCTGTGAAATTCTCATCGTTCAAACATTGGGTGGAAAATCGGTCTTTGGTCTCTTGATGTTGAGAATCTCATTTTTCTGATTGTTGCATATTTTCCCAACTGACTTATCATTGCGCATTTTGTTCTGGGGCTGGGAAATTACTGTCCAATATCTTCAAGTGTGGCCTAAATGATCATCTCTACTTATTCAACCTCATTATCTTAATATCCAATGTAAAAAATCCAGAATTTCATTATTAAGTCTACTTGCGTATAATCACAAATTCCAAACTCTCTTCTGTTTAGTTCTATGAAGAACTCTGCTGCTTAGGGTGTAGTTTCTTTCACTATCCTATTTCCCAAAACAATTTCACATTTCTGTCTATTAAACAATATTTTCCCCTTATTGGCCTTCTCCTGCAATCTCTTCAACTTTTCTTGAATTATTTCCACGTTCATGAACCAAATATCAGCAGTATACTCTTGTTTCTATGTCCAAATTATTTATATTGCTTGTTGTTTTTGAGCCACTGATGTGTAAAAACATTGAGGAAATTCTCTTCTTTAAAACTAATCCAGACGTGAAGCCCATCGCCTCCGAACAGAAGGCATTCGGAATTTGTCCTTGTGTGTTATACTTTTACTGAGTATCTGACAGGACCACAGACAGCCCTTAAAAATCCCTCTGTAACAATGGATTTGCTGTTTGATTTGTATCAGCAACATTTCTTCAATTCAGTGCCAGGAACTGAGCATGTAATGTGGGATGCGATTGAGCTGGAGTGATTGAAGATAAGTAGTTGAGAATATGACCAATTGTGGGAGAGGCTTTGAAGTGTCTGGATTTGGAGGCATGTGGCATATGTTTAAACCTGTTTAATATTAAGCTGCATTGAATTTTATGGCCTGGGGATATCCACAAGATTATGAATGAGAGACAGATTTCAATCAAGTGCAATGCCAGTCCTAAAATGTCCCAGGGACATTGTTTTCATGTTCTTCTTATTGGGGAATAAGCCAATCAAATTGTTCATAGCACTCGGCAGGATCTGAATTGCTGAGATTGGAGAGGAGAGTATGATATCTTCAGGAGGGAAGCAGACCAATGTTAAAAAGGGAAAATTTGAAAGAACCATTTGACCATCCTTAAGGATAAGAGAATGTTAACGCTGAGTGATCCTGCAGAAGATTTGAGTGGCTAGCATGTCTTTCACTGGAAGCAATAGTCTGTTGAAGGAACCTGATCGACAGACCAATCATCCTGGATTTCCTGTCACCACTGCAATGGACTCATTAAGCTTTCCCACATTTCTTTCAGCACAGCTGATAACAATGGCACTAATTGTGTCACAGCATGCTCACAGTTCATGTAAAGAGTGAAATACAGTCACAAAAATTTTAAGTTTCACCCTTATGTTTTTATTAGCTGAGAAAAACTGCTGTACTCCTCTCTTCCCCAATATGTTTTAAAGTTGCATGGATGTACGTCTGTATTTCATCGCCTCAAATGGCCCCTATCATTAATATCAATGGCAAAAGATGAAACGAGTTTATTGTATAAGCTGTGTTAGTCACCAAAACTTGGCTCAATTTTTATTCTAATTATATGTTAGGCAAAATCACAACTTTGATCAGGATTATGATTAAAGATGGCCCCTCACTTACCCACTGATCAGGATCAGGCTAAACTATGACATTGTGACTTCCCTCATGGTAAAACAAACCAGAAGCACATAATGTGCAAGCAGCCCTATGAAAGAAAGAATTTATGTCTCTGCAGAACCCTTCACATCCTCAGGATGTGCCAAAGTGCCTATAACAGCCAGTGAAATGCTGTTGAAGTGTTATATCCTGATGTGTAAATGTGATAGGCAGTTTTCATACAGCAAGATCCCATAAACAGCAATTAGATTAATGACCAGATAATCTCTTTTATTGATGGTGGGTTTGGGGTCAATTTTTCAAAGAGTCATAGACTCAAAGACTGGTACAGCATGGTAAGAGGCCCTTCAGCCCATTATGGCTGTGCCAGTCATCAAACATCCATCTACTCTAATCTCATTTTCCAGCACTTTGTTCATAGCCTTGTATGCTACGGCATTGCGTGAGATCACATGAACACTTCTTAAATGTCTTGAGGGTTCCACCTCTACCGCCCTTTCACTCAGTGAGTTCCAGATACCAAAACTTGCTGGGTGAAAACATTTTTCCTTAAATCCACTATAAATCTCCTTCTCCTTATCTTAAAACTGTTCCCTTTGACTATTGAACCCTCTACTAAGGAGGTAAAAGTTACTTCCTGTTTTTGCCCTTCAGATCTTTGTACACCTCAATCAGATCCTCTGTCAGTGGTCTGTACTCTCAGGAAAATGACCCAAGCCTGTCTAGTCTCTTTATAGCTGAATCTCTCCAGCCCAGGCTGCATCCTGGTGAGTCAATAAATGTTGAGCTGGAAAAGCACAACAGGTCAGACAGCATTTGAAGAACAGGGAAGTCAATGATTTGGCTGAAACCCTTCATAAGGACTGGGGAGAGGAGCCCAGAAATAGAGGGAAGGGATATAGCTGGGTGGAGGGTAGGTGTGATGGAGATAGGTGGATGCAGGAAGGGGTTATTGTGGTTGCTCAGTGGGAAGGGTGGAGCGGAAAGGTGAGTCAGAGGATGGACAGGTTGGGGGAGGAGAGATTTTGAAGCTGGTGAAGTCAATGTTCAGGCCATGGGGCTTTAAACTCCAAAGGCGAAATATCAGGTGTTGTTCTTCCAGTTCATGTTTGGCCTCACTCTGACAGTGGAGGAGGCAAAGGATGGACATGTCACCAGGGGGTTGGAAGGAGGATTTAAAGTGGCTGGCAGCCGGAAGGTCGGGTTGGTTGGTGTGTGCAGAGCGCAATGCACCCTCTCTAATACAGTCACCAGTTTTTTACACTTAGCAACTAGAACCACACAAGCCCTCCAGCTGTGGCCTAACTAATGTTATATACAGCTCCATCATAACCTTCCTGCTTTTTAACTCAATACCTTGACTAATAAAGGTAAGAATTCTATATGCCTGCACTACCACCCTCTCTACCTGTCCTGCTATCTTCAAGGATCTATGGACAAAGTCACCATGGTCCCACTGATCCTTTGTACTTTCTAGGCTCCTACCATTCAATGTGTACTCCATTTCATTGTTAGTCCTCCCAAAAAGTATCACTTCACATTTTTCTGACTAAATTTCATTTGCCACTATTCAGCCTATCTGACCATCCCGTCTATCTATTTTTTCCAGGATATTGTGAGAATTGTCTTCCTGGTTTTCAAACTAGTGGCATAGGATCACTTGCATTCACCTGTGAGAGCAGATGGAGCCTCAGTTTAACATTTCATCCAGAAGATTGTGTTTACAACAATCCAGTGCTCCCTGATTTATGGGATCAAGTCTTCAGAGTAGAACTTGAATTCACAATCTTCTAACCCAAAATGAAAGGTTCCTTAGCAGAAATAAAAAGCCAAGGTGGCATAATAATACAAAGGCAGGGCTCTTCTGGTAGCTGAGTTGATAAACGTAGCTGGTCTCGTCATGCAAATCAGGAAAATTTCAAGATTGACCCTTGGCTAATAACATCAGGCTGGAAGTGCAAACATTTTAATTCCCACTCATGTGCATTACCATGATATGCATGTGTGAACCCTAAATAAGAGAAAGATTAGTGTCAGCTTTGATACCATCACAGTTAAATAACTTGCCAACAAGCACTTTCTTAAACTCAAAAATGAAGAACATCCTTTAGATGAAGTATGAGAAAGAAACCACCACATCTTCAGGAATAGGGACAGGTAAAAGATGAAAAAGTAAGATGGTAGAAAGAAGTAACATAATTTATGTACAACTACGTTCCCATCTTTGCTAATCCCATACTTAAATTTTCAGAAACCATCTTGTTTTGGGATTATACATTTCAAAGTGAGTGACTGAGTAGTGATTGCTCGATGTAAATATTGTTTGGATCGCCAACTTACAACTTCAAAGCAAGTTAACTTTCCAACACTGACTAAACCCTAGATGATACCAGCCCTTTCACATTTTGTTTACAGCTTATTTGTAATGCTGTCACTAACAGGCAGATTCAAAGTGTGCTTTGAACACATACACCAGCTAAGAAGTAGCTTTAGGAAGACACCATGATGAAAGTTAAGAGCAAACCATTAACATAATCTGGAACCCAGCCATCTGGAAGTTGAACTGTAGAATCCTGCCTTTGTTTGTGCATCTAAGTGCATCTTAGTAAAAGTGTGTACTCAGATATACCACACACATATTTATATATGTATATATTGAAGAGTGCACTGTATTCTGCAAGAATTTTAAAACAGATCCCATGTACTTACCCTAGCTCCATATTGGATCTCAGAACACCTCTGAAACATTTCACAAGTGTCTGAATTAATATGAAAATTCATAATTATGTGTGTGTGTCTGTGCATTTGTGAGTGTGTGTGTGTGTGTTCACATTTGTGTGTTATTGTCAATAATGTAGAGCAATACCACAAATAACAGTATTCCGTTCATTGACATGGTTTCCAGCCTCTTTGTAGGGTCAGACTGTGAGGGAAATATGGTATTTTCCCAGATGACCATCTCTGGCACCTTATGGTGTGTGCCACCTTTCCCAATGTGGTGCTGAGTAAGTGTTGTTTGAAACAGCCCACTCCTCTTTCTTTGTTTCTGTCTTGTGCCCATCTATTGACTAGTCATGATGTGGAGATGCTGGTGTTGGACTGGGGTGGACAAAGTCAGAAGTCGCACGACACCAGGTTATAGTCCACCAGGTTTATTTGAAATCAAGTGACTTCTACTGGTGAAGGAGCAGCACTCTGAAAGCTTGTGATTTCAAATAAACCTGGTGTCATTTACCTTCTGACTATTGATTAGTGGTTGCAGGAAAATTACTGTAGAATATTTACAGAACAGGCTGTTCTTAGGTAACAAGGACGTGTATTGCATGACAGAAGTATAATAATAAATACAACTACATTTGGTCAAGTCTAATTACCAGCAACTTATGTAGCTGGTACAAACACATATCCCTCCAAAAACTAGAGTAGAACTCCTTGTTTCTATCCACCATCTGTATGGCATCAAAAGAATGGTTGGAGCCAATGTAAAATGAACATTAACTCCTCCAGAACCATTGCCTTATACAATTTGAAACACATGGCTCCTAGATGTTAAATATCACATACATCCTCTCAAATGTCTGGAGATTGATGATGCTCACTACTGTATATCCATATCCATCATTATATCAAGACCCATTCCATCAACCAACAAACCAGCTTTGTATCACCCACTGCCTTCTCTCCCTACAAGCTGACCATCCATTTCATCCTGTCAGTCTACAACTGGTCACCCTCTATGAGTGATTTAAAGCTGCTTGGACACCCTGCATGTTGCAAGCCAGGCTAATTCTAACATGAGCTGAAATTCACATTCCAACTTAAGTATCAGGAAACAGTAAAACTCTCCTTAGCTTCAGACCCAACTGTGTAACAGATGTAAATTTCACAATACCTGAAAAATTGATAATGCTGTGGAAACAGAGGTATTGAGGCTAATCTTGTTCATAATGCCTGCGCAGCATGTTTGGGCCAAGTAGCTTCCCCCCGTGATATTTTATAATATCTCTTTCTTTTGGATACGGGAGCAGAATAGATCTGAACTATCAGAGCCAAACGTTGCTGGACAGCATCTCAGTGGGAAAGGATTTATAGAGGGATTACCAGCTATCCTGACACAGCTGCTGGCTTTCTTTCAACCTTTGTGAATTCCATTCATGTCTGTTCCCCTCCCACTTGAGGAATTGATTTGCAGACAAGACTGTTTAGCGTAGCCATGCTGACCATGGTGTTTCAATCCACTACAGGCTGACTAGTTGAGTGTGAATGCAGCTTGTGGTCTTCTCTGGAATTCCAAATCTCTGCACATCCTCAATTACCCTGTCACCGTAAACGTTACAGTATTAAGTTGGTTTCAGGATCTGGCACAAATCGCTTTGGCTGCATCTCTAACCTGTTTGAAAGAGAAGTAGAGAGAAAGTGTTGTGTGATTCACATCAAAGTGATCAAAAGCAGGCTGATTTTTGATTTCAGTTGGGAGTGAGAATTTAAATACATGAAATAAAGGCTTGTTCCAACACATTGTTGTAAACACAAAGCAAAATACTGTAGATGCTGGGAACCTGAAATAAAAACAGAAAATGCTGAAAACACAGTGCAGGTCTGGCATCATCCATTAATAGACAAATAGAGTTAAATTTGATGAATTTTCATTAGAAAGGCCTGTTCTAATGAAAATTCATTGAGCTGGGTGGAATATTTGCCATGGAGAGAGGCAGGAGCCAGGTTTGTTTTAGAATCAGGAAACAGTGAAAAACAGATTAAAATTACAAGGTTTTTACATGTGGCAAGCAAGCTCTTAAAGCTAGAGGTCTTGCTGTTTCAGAGGAGCGCCCAGCTGCAGTACCAGGTCATTAACTGGGAGCATACTTAAACAAGAAGATGCCTCTCGGAAAATTGGGCAGACTGTCTTTGGCTATAACCTCAGTTAAGCAGGCAGGCAGGGAGCGCTTGCAGGCATGCTGGAGTCCTGGCTGATATTGCAGCATACTGCTGGGTGCCCACCTCCAGCCAGTTGAACTGCCTGAAAGACTGAAGACTGACTGGAAAATTCCAGCTGACATCCCAAAGGTATCTTTAACAAGATTCTTACTGAAACTACTCATCTTGTGAGGAAGCTGGTTCTATCAGGCCCAAACCTGCCTCCCTCACAAAATGGTCAATGCCCATACTGGCATCCCAAAACTGACAAGCCAGCATTTGTGGGACTGACCCCCACCACCAAACATTACCAGTTTTGAGAGGATCTGAAAGTTTCATCCACTAACTCTGTGCCTCTCTCCAGATGTTGTCTGAACTGCTCATGTAACAACTCCAAACTTTGGAACATCGGAAAAAATTGCACTTAATGTTTTCTTTCACCTTTTGGTAAAATTGGTGGCCTCAAGTCTCCTTTCCTTTCTAGGTGTAGTAATGATTCTGAAGGCGTTAATTTTCATGCTATAATCACTCTGTTCTACACAATTTGTGGGTGAAGATAGAAATTCTACTCTAACTTTTGGAGGGAGTAGATTTATATTTACCGGCTCCATAAGGCCCCAGTCATTATGCCTGATTAAGTATAGTCATATATGTATCACTATCATGCAGTAAACCTTTTTGTTATCCATAGACCATAAGACGGTAAGATGTAGGAGCATAATTAGGCCATTTGGCCCTTTGAGTCCACTCTGCCATTTGACTGTGGCTAATATGTTTTTCAGCCCCATTCTCTAGCCTTCTCCCCGTAATCCTTGATCCCTTTACTAATCAAGAACCTGTCTATTTCTGTCTTAAACACATTCAATGACTTGGCTACCTCAGCCTTCTGCGGCAATGAGTTCCACAGATTCACCACCTTCAGGCTGAAGAAATTCCTCCTCATTCTCAGTTCTAAAGGGTCGTCCCTTCACTCTGAGGCTGTGCTCTCAAGTCCTAGTCTCTCCTATTATTGGAAACATCTTCTCCACATTCACTCTATTCAGGCCTCTCAGTATTCTGTAAATTTCAATGAGATACCTCCTCATCATTTTAAACTCCATCAAGTACAGACCCAGAGTTCTCAGCGGCTCCTCATATGACAAGCCCTGGGATCATTCTTATGAGCCATCTCTGGATCCCCTCTGAGACTAGCACATCCTCCCTTAGATACGGGTCCCTAAACTGCTCACAATATTCCAATGCGGTCTGACCAGGGCAGTCTTTTTCCTTTGCATTTCCTCAACTCTACCAATGTGGATTCTATGCCTTCTGACGCTATATCGCTTCTTGCTATTGATTTAATTTCATTTCTTACTAATAAGGAAATCCTGCCCCCTCTGCTCCCTGCCTGTCCTTTTGATAAAATGCATATCCTTGGATATTTAATTCCCAGCCCTGATCACCTTGCAGTCACGTCTTACCCACAACATTGTGATACCCACAACATTGCACCTTCCAATTTCAATCTGCGCTACAAGCTCATTTACCTTTTTTTGAATACTGTGTACATTTAAGTACAACACCATTAGTCCTACTTTGACCGCCATCCTTCTCATAGTTGCCCCCTTACCTGCTATGCATGAAGTTAGATTCCTGACCCTTTCCATATGCTCTGTCTGATTACTTCTTCTGGAAACTTTAATAACCTCTCCTGAGCCCTTCCCCATTTTAACTAGCTTAAAGTCCTTGTGACCATTCTATTTAGTCTTTCTGCTAGAAACCTGGTCCCAGATCAGTTCATGTAGCAGCCCATCCCAATGGTAAAGTTCCTTCCTGTCCCAATACTGATGCCAGTGCCCCATGAAATGGAACCCCTCTTTCTGCACCACTGCTATAGCCACATATTTACTTCCCTAATCTTCTTATCCCTTTGCCAGTTTACATGTGGCTGAAGTAATAATCCAGAGATTACAACCTTTCAGGGTCTGTTTGTTGCTAATTCCTGATATTCTCCAAACAGAACATCTTCCCTATGTTGTTGATCCCATCATGGACAACAACAGCTGGATCCTCCCCCTCCATCTCCAGTATCCTTTCAAGCTGACTAGAGAAATCCCTCACCTTGGCAGCAGGTAGGCATCAGACCATGTGGGATGCTCGATACTGCTCACAAAGGACGCCATGTGTCTCCAAATTATAGAGTCCCCCACCACTACCACTTTTCTTTGTGCTCCCCCACTTGAATGGCTTCCAGGACCATGGCGCAAATACAATTTTGACCATCTTCCCTGCAGACTCTTTCGACATCCACATAGGGAGCACATACCTCATATCCCCTGTTGGATGAGGTCAAGAGCTGAGGCTCCGCCAAAGCTACATTCAGGATCATTCTACCTGCCTAACTTGTTTATCATAGTCTCCTGTCCCAACCATTTGAAATATTTAAGCTACAGGTTGTGACTGCCTGGAACACATTATCAAGGTAAGTCTTCCCCTTCTGGATGTGCCACAGTGTCTGAAACTCGGATTCTAGTCCATCAACTCCGAGCTGAAGTTCCTGGAGCTACAGACGTTGACTGCAGATCCACCAGCTCCCATATCATGCAAGACCAACACATTGCCTGTATTGCCATTTCTATTATAGTTAATTAGGTTTTATCTATAATTAAAAGAATTCTTGTAAAATCCCTAAATTATTATATTCCTTTCTGAATTCACGACTATTTAAGGCCAGTCCCTAATGTAGGTCCTTCACTGGCCAATCAGAGTACAGCTTCTCTATGCTGTCATTTTCACCTCTGGCACTGCCCTTTCCACACTTGTCAGTTTAAGAACAGTGTCTCTTTAAATATCAATGGTGATGTATCCTTTATTACTATTTGTAAAATGTTTTGCAAAGATATGCTTTATTCATAAGTACATTACAAAATAGATCAAATTGGACATAGCAGAAAATACAATAAAATATCACCTTTCTGAATTTTACTCTTGGGTGTTTCTATCCAAATGTAAAACTGCAAATCAACTAAATATAACAAGAACTATACACATTTCAATAGAAGTTGTAAGTGATTCTATAAGTTACCAGCCTTTGCTATGTTATGGCAGAAAGACTTTAGACAGAGGACTTCCCTACAGTACCTTGGTGGTGGCTTTAGTGCGCAGTCCGAGACCTTGGACTATGCCAGTTTCCAATGCTCTGTTGAAGACAGCTTGTTACATTAGAGGAGCAACATGTTTTGGGCAGACTAAAAAGTGCCTTTGACTGAGCAGACAGTCCTCCAGCGCAGTAGAGGTTTGTTTCAGTATGTGTCCCAGGGATCAGCCCATAAAGAGTCTTGCATCACAGAGCTGCTTGGTACGAACCTTGACCACCTCTGAAACTCTCTTCAGACTTGCCTTATAACGGTACGTCCCAGAAAGAGATGTGCAACTGCAGCCATCTTGAGGGTAGTATGTGGTCTACCATTGATCACTATATAAGCCCAAGACAAAGCAAAGTCAAAGGAGGATTGGTGGCAGGTAACTACGTCAGGCAACACTTACCAACACCACATTGCACAACGAAACATAGATATCGCAAACCAGGGTCAACTTAGACAGGGGATAGATAGAAAGAATTCACATTTGCACAGAATCTTTCAGATGACGTGACCACCCACAATATTTTGCAACAAGTGTGAAATACTTGTTGAATTGTAGTTACTGTGTAATGGAAGAAATTGGGCATCCAATCATTACACTACATGCTTTCATTAGAAGCGATATGGTAATAACATTATCATCTGTTTTACTGATATTGGTTTTTGAAGGCTAAATATTGGCCAGAGCATTGGGAAATCACATTTGAACTAAAAAAACAAGTGAACTAGAACTGTAATAGGAAATGGAAAACCTCTAACAGGTCTACCTGTTCATCAACACACCGCAGAGACTTATGTTCTGCTGGAGACATGATGGCAGCCTAGAATTTGGAATGAAGTGCAGGTCATGCTGTTATGATCTCTGTTGAGACCAGTAACTCCTCACAAAAGGAGAAATCTAAAGTTGCCACCGTTAACTGAAAGAACAAAGCCACGGGATTTAAACAAAATAATTTTTACTGTGCGGGAGTCAAACAAAGGAAACAGTAAAGACAATCTTATGTGTTTTTTAAGGCGGCACATTAGCACAGTGGTTAGCACTGCTGCCTCACAGCACCAGGGACCTGGGTTCGAATCCATCCTCGGGTGAATGTCTGTGTGGAGTTTGCACATTCTCCCCGTGTCTGCGTGGGTTTCCTTTGGGTGCTCTGGTTTCCTCCCATAGTCCAAAGATGAGCAGGTTAGGTGGATTGACCATGCTAAATTGCCTGTAGTGTTCAGGGATGTATAGATTAGGTGGGTTATAGGGGGATGGGTCTGGGTGGGATGCTCTGAGGTTCGGTGTGGACTTGTTGGGCCAAAGGGCCTGTTTCCACACTGTAGGGATTCAATGATAAGCTAACTGACACTCGAGAATCAATGTATATTAACATAAAAATTGTGGTTCATAAATTATACATTAAATAAAAACTGAAAGAGCTGTGGATGCTGTAAATCAGGAACAAAAACAGAAATTGCTGGAAAAGCTCAACAGGTCTGGCAGCATCTGTGAAGAAAAATCAGAATTAATGTTTCGGGTCCGGTGACCCTTCCTCAGAACTGATGGTAGCTAGAAAAATGTTGGTTTATATGCAGAAGATAGGGAGGGGGAGGGGATAAGGAGTAAATAATAGGTGGGGATACAGCCTAAAGAGAGAGAGAGCAGTTGGATAGACAAAGGATTTGATAACAATCTGGCTAGGAGGGTGAATAGCCGTTAATGGGGACTGTTAGTACAGTCAGGTCAGTACACCAGACTACAACAGCACCACCCTTATCAGCAGGCTTAATAACAAAGTCAGGGTAGGATCTAAGTGCACGGAGTGCAGCCCAAGGATTCCTCAGCACCATTGCTGACAGGGCATTCAACTGGATCTGACCCACAATCTAGTCTACTGCATTCACTGCTCACAATGTAGTCTCCTCTACATCAGGGAAATGAAGCATAGACTGGGTGACCACTTTGCAGAACATCTATGTTCTGCCTGCAGAAAAGACCCTGAGCTTCCAGTTGCCTGCCATTTTAATGTACCACTCTGTTCTCTGGCCAACATCTCTGTCTCAGAGATAGTAGGACCGCAAGGACCTTTTTTTCAAGGACCGCAACATCCCCCGCCTCAGTGGTCGAGAATGCCCTCGACCGTGTCTCCCGCATTTCCCGCAACTCATCCCTCACACCCCTTCCCCGCAATAACAACCAAAACAGAATCCCCCTCGTCCTCACGTACCACCCCGCCGGATCCAACGCATCATCCTCCAACACTGCCGCCATCTGCAATCTGACCCCACCACCAATGACATTTTTCCCTCCCCACCCTTATCTGCTTTCCGGAGGGACCACTCTCTCCGGGACTCCCTTATCTGCTCCACACTCCCCTCCAGCCCCACCACACCCAGCACTTTTCCTTGCAACCGCAGGAAGTGCTTCACCTGCCCCATACCTCCCCCCTCACCTCCATCCCAGGCCCCAAGAAGACTTTCCACATCAAGCAGATGTTCACCTGCACATCTGCCAATGTGGTATACTGTATCCGCTGTTCCCGTTGTGGCCTCTTCTACATTGGGGAAACCAAGCGGAGGCTTGGGGACCGCTTTGCAGAACACCTACGCTCGGTTCGCACTAAACAACTGCACCTCCCAGTCGCGAACCATTTCAACTCCCCCTCCCCTTCTTCAGACGACATGTCCATCCTGGGCCTCCTGCAGTGCCACAACGATGCCACCCAAAGGTTGCAGGAACAGCACCTCATATTCCGCTTGGGAGCCTGCAGCCCAATGGTATCAATGTGGACTTCACAAGTTTCAAAATCTCCCCTCCCGCTACCGCATCCCAAAACCGGCCCAGCTTGTCCCTGCCTCCTAACCTGTCCTTCCTCCCATCTATCCCCTCCTCCTACCTCAAGCCCCACCCCCATCTCCTACCTACTAACCTCATCCCGGCCCCTTGACCTGTCTGTCCTCCCTGGACTGACGTATCCCCTCCCTAACTCCCCACCTACACTCACCTTTACTGGCTCCATCCCCGCCTCTTTGACCTGTCTGTCTCCTCTCCACCTATCTTCTTCTCTATCCATCTTCTATCCGCCTCCCCCTCTCTCCCTATTTATTTCAAAACCCCCTTCCCCTCCCCCATTTCTGAAGAAGGGTCTAGGCCCGAAACATCAGCCTTTCTGCTCCTATGATGCTGCTTAGCCTGCTGTGTTCATCCAGCTCTACACCTTGTTATCTCTGTATCAGGCTTGCTGCAGTGTTCCAATGAAGCTCAGCGCAAGCTGGAAGAACAACACCTCATTTTCTGCCTGGGGACCTGCAGCCCTCCGGACTCAATATCGAGTTCAATAATTTTAGGGCCTAAACTCTCTCATGACTGAGCCCCCTACACCAGGCCTTGTTACCACATAGTCTGCCATTATACACTACCCATTGTTAGTCACTAACAGTCCTCATTAACATCTATTCACCCTCCCAGCCAGATCGTTATCAACTCCCTCGTCTACCCAACTGCTCTTCTCCCTCTTTTAGCTCTATCTCTACCTATTGTTTACTCCTTACCCCCTCCCCCCACCTTATCTTCTGCGTATAAACTGACATTTTCCTAGCTATCGTCAGTCTGAGGAAGGGTCTCCGGACCTGAAACACTAACTCTTTTCCTTCACAAATGCTGCCAGACCTGCTGAGCTTTTCCAGCAACTTCTGTTTTTGTTATAAACTTACATTAACTGGTTTTTTACAACAAAGCCAGGTCTTACAAATTGACTTGACTGTCTGACAGCTAGCCAATAGGCCTGAAAGAAGCTTACCCTACAGTCTTGAGGGCTAACTGAGGGCACTGTGGGACTTCTGTCCCTCAGTGGAAGGAAGATCCACCCTCTGTTCGGCAGCTCCAGCAGTCTAACAGCAGCAGAGCTCACAAGTGGACATTGCCAAGATTGCATCCAGCATCAGGATGAAGGCCACATGGACCACATCAAACTAATGGGCATTGGGCAGGGAGGGCTTTGCCTCCTTAGGGACGGGTAGAGGTTGAGGGATGTTTTTTAAAATCTGTGCAGAGGTGAAGGAAGTGGATGTACTTTTTTCTGGGCAAGGGCACCTGATTTGCAAGAGGCACCCTCCAAAGACAGTGCACCCCTTCCTTCTACCCTTTTAAAAAGGTAAAAGGAAAATCTCTGCTGCCCACTCTCAACTGCCTGCTTACGTGAACCATATAGAACATAGCCATAGAAGAAAGCCATTTGGCCCTTTGAGCGTTCCCTGCCATTCAGTATGATCATGGCTGATCATCTAACTCAGTCCCCTGTCCCTGCTGTCTATGCATGTCCTTTGATCATTTCAGTCTGATGAACTATATCTATATCTTTCTTGAAAGTCTTCAATGTTTTGACCTCAACAGGTTTTAAATGCTCAAATGAACTGTTATTATTTCTTTAAAAAAGGCAGGAGTACTGCTGATTTTGGCATCTGCCCACCTTCTGTATTAGAAATTGAGTCCAAGGGTGGGTAGGTGGATGGTGGGCAGACCCACCTTGTGTGGGTTATATAATGTCCAGTGATGGGATGTCACCAGTCTCAGCCAGAAGGTCCTTCAACCTTATGTCCTCCTCAACAAGAATTTCCGTTCCTTTTCTTCTAGGATTTAGCCTGATCCCCAGGTGACAGTAGATCAAAACTAACACAAGGTCCATCAGCATAGTCTTCACTAAAATGGCACACATCTACAGAATTGCTTCAACACTGCTTATCAGTTAGTTTTGTCTTTACTGATGGAGTCCTTAGTTGATCAGCCGTTATGGGTCAGTCTGGCTTAAGGTTTTAGACTTTAGAATCCCTGCTGTTGAGGAACTGCTCCCCAAGACTGTCCTGTTCTTGCTGTGCAGACTGATTATGCTCTGAATCACAGGAGTTTCAGCAGACTCCTTTACTTACGCACTATTTTAATGATAAATTATCTTTTCTGTGGATTGCCACCTTGCTATGCTGGAGAGACTTGAGTATTCTGTTGATCCTGAGAGCAATGCCATGAGGAGTTCTCAACTCCTGGCAGTGCCACCCATGGCGGGAGTAAGGTCAGAGGGGAGGGACCAGACCAAGCTCAATCCAAAACAAGCCCTTGACCCCAGTCCAGGCAGAAGATGCTCATGTGATATCAATGGCTATTACAGCAGATGAAGGCTGGAGCTGTACCTGGGAAGCTGCCTCTCATATAAGGCTGATATTGCACTAACATTCAAGATTCTACATTGAATCCAATCTCTGAGTGCCACCTTCTGGTGCCTAACCTTTGACAACCATGTCATCTGTGCTGATACCAAGATCCTGTGGATGGGCAGTGTTATAGACCAGGTTAGACCCCCTCGAAATATTTTAAGACAGAAGCCTTTACCCTAACTTTTTCTTATTTTTAAGGCAGATGTGAAGTGGGTGTTCCAGATGTGATGCAACTGGTCAAACCACTCGGCCTTAAGCAAAACAAAATTTATTTAAACACTACAGTTGAAACATGAACAAAAGAAAGCAGAATTTAGAATAATTTAACTATTGGAAAACCTAACTGACCCGATACAGCAACTTAATTAATTAACTGTTCCAGTGTAGTAACATCTGATAAACATACCCCTTGGCATAAAAGTAAATTCAAACACAGATTCTTACAGGCAGGAGGGAACAACACCCAGAGAGAGATTTCAGAGAAAGTCAGAGGGATCTTACTGAAGCTTGCAACACTTCTGGTTCTCAAAACATCTTGTGACTGCTAAAGCTAAAAAAAAATAGAAAAAACCTGAACTGGGAGAACGGGCCACTCCCCTTTCATTGTTAAGTTGTTACTCCCTAGATTCTTCAGGACCTCTGCCTTTACAACCTCTCTTCAACAAAAAACCCAGGACAAAATAAACGTTTTAAAGTGACAGCATCGTCACAGCAGTCACAACAATCATCCTCCAATTCTTCTATATGGCTTTGAAACTTGGACCAAGTATAGATGACACCTCCAGACCCTTGAGAAGTACCGTCAATGTTGTTTGAGAAGGTTTCTGCACTTCAGCTGGGAAGACAGGTGTACTAATATCAGTGTCTTTGAAACAATAAACAGCAACAGCTTTGAGACCATGTTCATCCAAAACCAACTCCGTTGGACCAGCCACATGCTTCGAATGTCTGAGTTCCAACTGCCAGAACAACTTCTATTTGCCCAGCTCAAGAAAGGTACTTGAACAAGAGGAGGACAAAGGAAAAGATTCTGTGAAAGCTTCCTTCAAGAAATGTATCATAGTTTTTTTATTCATTCACAAGATGAGGGTGTTGCTGGCTAGGCAGCATTTATTGCCCAGAAGGCAGTTAAGAGTCAACCACATTGCTGTGGGTCTGGAGTCACATATAAACCAGACCAGGTAAGGATGGCAGTTTCTTTCCCTAAAGGGCATTAGTGAACCAGATGGGTTTTTCCTGACAACTGACAATGGATTTGTGGTCATCATTAGATTCTTAATTCCAGATATTTATTGAATTCAAATTCCACCATCTGCCATGGCAGGATTTGAACCCAGGTCCCCAGAACATTATCTGGGTCTCTGGATTAACAGTCCAGTGATAATACCATGAGGCCATTGCCTCATTGTCAACATGTGGTAGAACCTCGCTCAGAATAGACAGACTTGGAGGAAACTCCTGTATGAGAGACAATTCTTCGAGAACTCCCATTGGCAAGAATAAGTACAGAAAAGAGAAAGGAATGTCAAAGATCTTAAGATCCAATTCCACCTCCTGGAAACACCTGCCAAATGTGGCTCTCGGATCAGGCTCATCAGCCACACAAAGACCCACAGAACCCATGACCAGTAACACAGAATTTCCTAGAAGGACAATCATACATATTAGTGAGTGATTGCTGTTGTATGTAATACTGCTGTCTGTTTCAGATTATTCCGTCTTCTCTTGGGAGTTTTGATAACACGACTGCTAATGTTCTTATAACATCTTGTTATATGTCATCAGGTATCTAATAATCTATTTTCGTAGAATCCCTACAGTGTGGAAACAGGCCCTTAGGCCCAACAAGTCCACACCAACCCTCAGAGCATCCCACCCAGACCCATCCCCCTAACCCACCTAATCTATACATCCCTGAACACTACAGGTTATTTAGCATGGCCAATCCACCTAGCCTGCACATTTTTGGACTGTAAGAAGAAACCGGAGCACCCGGACACGGGGAGAATGTGCAAACACCACACAGACAGTTGCCCAAGGGTGGACTCGAACCCGGGTCCCTGGTGCTGTGAGGCAGCAGGGCTAACCACCGAGCCACCGTGCTGCCCTGTCATCACACCATTAACATATGCATTCTCATTATTCAACATGTATTAATGCTCTTGATAGCCGAAATCCATCAATATTTCCTGCAAATAACAGAAACAGTTGCAGTGACTAACTTAACTAATTCTCATCACGAGGATCTAGCCTCTGTCTTTTTCAGCTTGTCTGTTCTGCACTACTCAACTGATCATCGTCACTACCTGAGCTCTGATTGCTGTGTGTACTTTTAGTCAAAAAGTGTGGAGCTGGAAAAGTACAGCAGGTCAGACATCATCCAAGGAGCAGGAAAGTCAACGTTTTAGGTAGGACCCCTTCTTCAGGACCCGAAACGTTGACTTTTCTGCTTCTCAGATACTTTCTGACCTGCTGTGCTTTTCCAGCTCCATATTTTTTGTCTCTAGCTTCCAGCACTTGCAATCCTTTCTGTCTCCAAGTATGTGTAATTTTATATGTTTCAACAAGTTTCAGTTTTCCCAGAGGTTTTGGTTTACATTCTTAGCTTCAGTTTTTATATTTGTAGAAACTTAACACAACAGTCTTCTTTCCCAGTATCCCTTTTCAGTTAGGATCAGTCTGAAGGATGAAATGCAGGCTTTGAAACTACAGATTCTATCACCATGCTGATGTATCAATTGAATTTTGGTTGTACCTTACTTGATATTGCTGAAAAAAGACATATTTTGTCAAAGTTGTTTGTCTTGCACTTTTCAGGACAGTTTGCAAGAAATACCTACAAAGGGGGAAAAACCAACATTTATGTTGATTGAGAAGAGAGTGTTGATTGGTTGACAAATGAATTCTGACTGGTAGAGGCATTGTCGTGGAGAATGCAGCATGTAATGATGATTCACTATTTACTGCCAGGCTTTGTTTACATTTCAAACCAGGCAGGTTGACTCTGATTGGTCAGGTCATCGCCCTGAGAACTGAACCAGCAATTGGTTGTCACCTATTTTATTGGGTTAATATGGGAACAGTGCATGCACATGTCCTTTCTGACTGTAAAGGACAGGGTCCTGTGTTGAAATATATATAGCTTCCAGTACATGCAAATATGGACCATACTGTGATTACAACTGACAATCCTAAACCGGTTGTCAGTATTATCCATTGCACACTGAGAATTATCCAGGAAACATTGTCCCATCACAGTATGTCAACTAACTAGACACACTGTGTTGCAAGTTTTACAAGTATAGGCTGGCTGGTTGTGGTAAGTAGCTCACTTGTTACAAACAGCTAAGGGTATGCTGTTCAAGATGATCTGCCAATCTGTGTCTTGTATAGTCTGACATCACACCAATACTGAAATTCGTATACTGCGTTACTCAATTGTCTGATAGGCGGGATAGCTTTTTGGCTTGATAGCAGCATCCATCTAGTGGTGAATGTCATTTGTGTTCCTGCTGCATTGTATCTGTGTGAAAGAGGTGGTTTCACCTGTTACTCAAACTTTTGTGTTACCTTACAACTCCAGGGCAATCTGAGGTAGCACCCAGTCAGGATCAAGAATGACCAAGTTAGTAGTTTCATGTGCTTGCATGGTATTGATCTGACCAGAGTAGACAATTTTCCGCAGAATGGTTCGATGCCCTCATTTCAGCAGCAACATTGCATGTTGAAAAAAATGGTTTGGATCCTAATTACAAGGTTGCCAATAAGGTCAAACTTATAGTCTGTGGAACTGTTGGAATCCCAATGTGTTTACTGACCAGTGAAGGTAGATTTGTGGTAGACAGTATTAGAGAACTCCTGGCTGATGTTTTGATTAGGACATTGAGAACAGAGAGCACATTCGACTGTTGTCAAACATGAATTTAAATGCAGGATGGAGCCCATTTATACATGTAAGAAAACCTTGACATACAGTGGCATATTCAAATATAACAAACATATCTTTTACATATTGGAAATGTGTGAGAGGTAGGAGGTTAGATGCCATTCTATCGCAGGTACATGCCTCATGAATGAACCAAAGATGGTTGTGAGGGCTGGGCCCAGCAGGAATCCATTTATTTGGTATTGTGCAATATACTGTGGAGAAATGTGAGGCTATACACTTTGGTACAAGAAATAGATGTACAGAATTTTTCTTAAATGGTAAGATGGTGGAAAGTGCAGATGTACAAAAGGAGTTGGTATCTTTGTCAATAGTGACTTAAGGCTAATGTACGTGTGCATTAAGCTATTAGAGGCGCCAGTAGAATGTTAGCATTCATTACAATGAGGATTTGAGTGCATAAATAGTGAAGTCTTGCTTCAATTATAAAGGAGCTTGGTTGGACCAAATCTGGAGCACTGTGTGCAGGTTTGGTATCCTTATCTCAGGAAAGATGATGTGGTCATAGAGTGAGTGCAAAAAAGGTTCACCAGAATGAGAGAGAATCTCATTGAAATTTACAAAATACTTAAAGGGGTAGCTGCAGGTAAGACATTTCCCCTGCTTAGGGAGAGAAGAACCGGGGTCACAATTTAAAAATAACTGAAATACCAATGAAGTCCAAGATGAGGATAATTTATTTACTCAAAAGGTTGTGAAGTTTTGGAATTCTCTACCTCAGTGGGCTGTGGAAGCTCAGCCTTTGAGTATGGTTAAAGTAGAGATGAATAGATTTCAGATCAGTGGCAAACAGGGTTATGGGGATGGGGTGTTGAAGGTATTGAAGTGTTCAATCAGCCATAGTCATATTGGATAGCAGGGCAGACTCAATGGGCTGAATGGCATACTCCTGTTCTTATGTTCTTGTGAAACTGAATGCAAATGTGTGGTTTGCATGATTCATAAGTTTAGTGAATACTAAATCACACAATGGTGGTAAATCTAGATTGCCATGATATGGTGTTGCATGCAGATGTTTATGGCTTCTTTGAGTTGTACATTGGGAGTAGGCTAGCACTGTGAAATGAATATATGAGTACTGCATTGCTATTGACATGCAAGTCCTGCATTACAGTGGATGGCTGAGATCAACTGTATCTAGGGGACAGATGATGGTTTTGTATAAGATAAAAAATAATTGGGTGAGGACAAGGTGCATTTATGCAGAACAAGTAATCAGTTTGATGGAATTGTGTAATAAAAACTGAAATTGCTGTAAAAATTCATCAGTTCTGGCAGCATCTGTGGATAGAAAGCAGAGCTAATTTTTCAAGTCCAGTGACCCTTGTTTAGAACTGGAATTTTGTGTTGTGAGTTGGAATAAAACTCTGACTGGAAAAGTATATGCTTAGAGTCTGTCTGAAACTTTAACTTCTGCTGTTTATCAGTTACAACCTATGTAATTCAACTCATCATGTTTTCATTGACTATTTGTGGTCATGTTACTATTAGAATTGTCCAGATACAGATTTGTGGGGAACAAATTAGTGGCGGCAATAGAAATTTTCCTACTGGTGAAATGTAAAGGAATGCCAATGGCCAAAGAACAGTGTCAATGTAAGAGGACAAAACTCCTTACAACTGTGGGAAAGAGTCTGTAGGAAGATAAATATTTTGAATGAAAGTATGACAAAGCGTCAGATAAAAGTGTAAGAACAGAATTCTATTCATAGGAGA
>NC_063350.1:54175166-54218075 GCF_021869965.1 Rhincodon typus
TGCGGGAGATGTGGGAGACACGGTTGAGGGCGTTCTCGACCACCGAGGAGGGGAAGTTACGGTCCTTGAAAAACGAGGACAACTGAGATGTACGGGAGTGGAATGCCTCATCCTGGGAGCAGATGCGGCGGATGCGAAGGAATTGGGAATAGGGGATAGCATTTTTGCAGGAAGGTGGGTGGGAGGAGGAGTATTCTAGGTAGCTGTGGGAGTCAGTGGGCTTGAAATGAATATCGGTTTCTAGGTGGTTGCCCGATATGGAGACAGAGAGGTCCAGGAAGGGGAGGGAGGTGTTAGAGATGGTCCAGGTAAAGTTAAGGTTGGGGTGGAAGGTGTTAGTGAAGTGGATGAACTGTTCGAGCTCCTCGTGGGAGCACGAGGCGGCGCCGATACAGTCATCAATGTAATGGAGGAAGAGGTGGGGTTTAGGGCCAGTGTAGGTATGGAAGAGGGATTGTTCCACGTAACCTACAAAGAAGCAGGCGTAGCTTGGGCCCATGCGGGTACCCATGGCTACCCCCTTTGTCTGTAGGAAGTGGGAGGAATTGAAAGAGAAGTTGTTGAGGGTGAGGACGAGTTCGGCTAAGCGGATGAGGGTGTCAGTGGAGGGGGACTGGTGGGGCCTGCGGGACAGGAAGAAGCGGAGGCCTTAAGGCCATTTGCATGGGGAATGCAGGTGTAGAGGGACTGGACGTCCATGGTAAACAATCTGAACAATCTTTTTAAAGCTGAGTTTTTCCAATGGAAATTCTCCGACAGTGTGTTTGGATTTCAGATGCTGATCACAGACTTTAACATTAAATAGGAAAGGAGGAAGACTTTAAAAAAGCGATATGAAAGTTATATACTATATGTTACATGATGGACATGTGGTCCAAATGGTATATGAAAGGTATTTGCTATATGCTATACGAAATATACTAGCCATGTGCTATATGATATATATGTATATACACCACTGTTATATATGCTGTATGAAACATGCCCTACACTTTATATGTTATATCATATTGCTTTACTGCCTTTATAAGCACAGGGCATCCAGAGCACCTTTACATGCAGTGAGGTACTTTTTGGAGAGTTGTCACTCTTATCGGTATCGATGCTGACCTGTAGGCGCAAGTATGATTGGCTGAATGGCCTTCGCCTACACTCTTAACAGTTTTGTGATTCTGTAAGGCAAGAAACATGGCAGCAACCGTGAACAACGCATGATCCGAAGACAGGATTTACCCCGTAGTTGGGGATAGAATAAAATGGAAAGTAATGTATTATCACTTGTATTTTTACAAAAAAATACAGTGAAAAGTGTTAAAGTCGCCATATTCCAGCGCCTATAATAATGAAAGAAATCACATGTACATAAAAATTAAAACAAAGTGCATCTTTGTTCAATTCAGGTTATGGGTTCCCGAGGTCCAGAAAACGACAGGAACCGCATTCCCCACTGTTGGTGAAAGCCGACATCAAAGCTGCCAAATCTTGAGCCATTGGAATCCCGGGCAGGATCTCCATGTCACCAAAGGTGCTGCAGAGGCTGCCTCCAGAACCCAACTCAACGCTGAAACCCCCGCCGAAGCAGACCACTACCCCGGGCTGTTGGAATCTTAGCCTGGAAGATTATGCAGAAGCTGCCTCAAGGAATCCCGGGCTGTTGGAATCCTGGTCCAAACTCATGTCATCGCGGAAGATGCTGTTGGAATCCTGAGCCTAGCCCACTTCATGGCTGAAACAGAGCACCGCTCTGCAGGACCCACCAGGACGGGGGCGCAATCGCCATCAGCGATGACCATTCCGCCTTGCCGCTGCAGCAGCCTCCTTAAACATCCTTCTTCCACTATGTTAAACATAAATAAACAAAAGAATAAAAAAAACGAAGGATACGACACGCCTGGTGATCAGAAGCAGATGGTGTCAGGAGTCCGAACACTTCGGACTTACCCTGCCTCCGCCAACCAGAGGAGTTTCGTTTTGGTGATAGTGGTGTAAGCAAGCCAATTGTTGACACCAGCTCTCTTGTAATAGTTTCAAATCCCACTACAATGCCTGACAGGGCTTGAGTGTAACTGAAGAGATAACACAGTATAGAGCTGGAGGAACACAACAGGTGGGACTGCATCAGAGGAGCAGGAAAGTTGACAGAGTGGGGCCTGCTGTGTTCCTCCAGCTCCACGCTGTGTTATCTCTGACTCCAGCATCTGCAGTTTTTACTATCCCTGATTGAGTGTAATTGAACTTCTGATTTCCTTCTTTAAGGGTCTTGTGGTGCAATGGAGTATCCTTATCGCTAGTCAGAAGGTCCAGGTTCAATTCCTACCTACCCTAGTGGTGTGTCGCAGCATGATCAAACAGGTTGATGAAAAAGAATTTGCATCTGTGCACACTACCAAGTAAAGTCTGGATGCAGTTTGTTTCAGTCTAAGGGAATGGTGCTGAAATGTACTGAAATCGGTGCTTGGAGAAGCATAGGGCAATTAAAGGCCAAATGTGCCTGACTCACCTGATGTAAGTCTTTAATTAAGGGGTGGCACAGTGGCTCAGTGGTTAGCACTGCTGCTTCACAGCACCAGGAACCCAGGTTCAATTCACAGCCTTGGGTGACTGTCTGTGTGGAGTTTGCATGTTCTCCTGGCATCTGCATGGGTTTCCTCTAGGTGCTCTGATTTCTTCCCACAGTCCAAAGATGTGCAGGTCAGGTAGATTGGCCATGTTAAATTTTCCATAGTGTGCAAGCTAGTTGGATTCGCCATGGTGGATGCAGGGTTGTGGGGATGGGGTGGCAGTCTGATCTGGGTGGAATGCTTTTCAGAGGGTTGGTGAAGACTCAATAGGCTGAAGGGTCTCTTTCTGAGCTGTGGGGATTCAATGATTATAAGTAACAGAGAGGCCTGATGATGATGATTGTGCAATGATGTTTTATAAACATGACATTTGATAAACATCGCTAGAACAGATATTTGGAAAATAAAAGCACGTGGGTTATCTTGAGTTCTTAACTGGCTAAAGAATAGCAGTCAGAGAGTAATATTGAATTGATATATTTCTGACCAAAAAGAACAATGCCATGAGTCCCTCATGGTTTGATATTGGATTCATGCCTTGTTACATGTAAATATGGTATGACCTTGTTCTGTGTGGTATGATTCTGAAGAGTGGAGTTTATTCAGCCAGAATTTGCTGTTATGTTTCAGTGTTCAATTTACTGAACTATTGGTAATACATTATTACCTATCACTCCAAACAGCACCTATGCTCAAACTAACAACATCACTGGAAAGTAGCTCTTTCAGGCATTGTTTAAATTGTACACTTGTATTATCTTTTGTACGTTTTAAACAAGGTTTGGACATTAAAAGGGTTAAATTATTTAATCTGTTTGCTGGTAAGGTTATATCGGCAGCTGGGAGATCTGGAAAGGGATGCATAATAAATTAAGCTTGGGAACCTCTGGATTAGGTAATGTACAAGTGAAAGAATTCTTGGAGAGACATTAATAATTTCAGATTATCTAACGCTGTTGGACCTGACACATTGGCCAAGCTTCCAGATGTGCCTCTTCTGTCTTCTAGGCATCTGTCATCACTGTGAAAACTGTCAGTGACCTCCTATTTAAAATGGATACAGGCAGCCTTGTAATTACAGCACTAGTTTAGCAATTGAAAGGCAGTGAGCTCAAATCCCACCACAGCAAGCTGAGCAATGTAGTTTGATAAATCCATCATTTTAGGACCAGATAAAATAAAAGATGACACATTGTTGTAACAACTCACCTGTTGTGTCTTACTGAATCTTGCCTACATATGGCTTATAATTGCCCTGTTCAAGGAATTAAAGGCTACTTGCTAGAGCATTTGTGTGATTGATATTTAGGGTAGGGCAGGGAGGGGACGGTGTTCATGGAAGGTGTTGTGCTGTGGGAGCTTTTTGGAAGAAGACCTTAGTTTTCTCGGTGTTTAATGAAAAGGTTATTTTCTCACTTGGTTTTGAGAAGGTGTCAGTAATGGCCTGGAGCTCAGTTTCTGACATGACTGTCATCTGCATATTGGAGTTCAATGACAGAAGTCAGAGTGAGTTTGTTTTTGGATGGTGATGTTGGTTGAACAGTTTCCCATATGCTCTTTAGAAGATCTCCATGCCTGTGGGTAATTTACTGGAGGTGAAGTGCAATATCGTAGTGAGTAAGATGGAGAAGGGAGTTGGTGTAATCGCAGAGCCTTGATTGACCCCAGTCTTCCCCAGTCTTGTTATCTGTGGTGGTTTGCTGGTGAGAATCACAGTTTGTGTGTCATTGTGGTGTAAATGGAGGATGGTGACACATTTATGAGGGCAGCTAAATTTGAAGACAATACTCTGTATGGTCGACTGAGTCAAAGAGTCTGATGAGGTTGAAAAAAGTTAATGCTGTTTGATGAAGATCAGTGATGAGATCCTGGAAAATTTGGAATACTTTCTATATCTTGGGACATCGTCCCAATGAAGGCAGACATAGATGACGAAATTTTACATTGCTTCAATCCTAACCCTAATCCTAACCCTATAACAACCAGGATCTGACACCTGAGACTAAGATCATGATTTACTGAGCAACAGCAATCCCCGTGTTCTTATAGGCTTCAGAGAATTAGACAACCCTCAGCAGATGCTCAAAGCACTCGAGAATTACCACTAGTGGTGACTTTGCAAGATCCTCCAAATCTAATTACTTGAAAAGTGGTCCAACAGCAACATCTCCCAAACCACTTGCCCAGCATCAAGATGCTAATCATTTAAGAACCATTTCACTGGACTGACATGTCATTTGTATGGATAATATCTCCAGACTCCAGACACAACAACTAGAGTTGAAACTCAGTCACAGCTGGAGACTCCCAGGAGGAAACATATTAGGGATATTCACAAATCATTCCGGAGATGTCAAAACATCCCCATTAACTCATAGGAGACTCTGATTTGTGACTAAGCAAACTGAATTATAGACTTATTTGGGAATGTGCCAAACGCATCTAGAGACTTCATCAGAAACATGCAGAGGTGAAGTCGAGAAGTTGAAGGGAGCTCACAACCTCTAAATAACTCATGAACCCAACCTTTCTAAAGCCACGTGCCCCACATTTGGCAGAGTCTGCACATCATGCATTAGAGTCATCAGCTACCTTTGAATCAACTGACCCAGCATGAAATGAAGCCATTCTCAATTCCAAGGGACTGCCTAAGAAGAAAAGTTCATATTAGCAGTCTGGGAAGAAAAATTAAGGCACATTCAAAACTATGATTTTTAAATAGAGCATTCCTTCTAAATTCCTGTTTACAAGTTAAAAAAAAATGTTGGTGATAAGAAGGCAGTTTGACTGATGGCAAAGGATCATCCATTTGGGTAACGAGTCCTTTACTTTCTGATTGATGTAGGAGGGCAGTAGAATAGATAGCTCAAGTGACCAATGGTGGAAGTGTGAGGATAGGATATTAGATGCAAGAGGTGATGTGGTCCCTACAGTCCTACAGCCACACGCAGCTGGGAATGCTGTTGTGATCCTAAATCCACACCAATGTAGCCATGTCTTCACTGAGCAATGGAATGGCAGTTACAGAGAAGCAGACTTACCACCATGTTCTGAGGGACATGACAATAAATGTTCAATCTTGAAAATCAAAACCTAAAAAATCAAAGCTATTTAGTGCCTTTGTTAAATGATAAACTTTCTGCCTGTTTAAAGTGATGAGTCACAAAGCTCATGTAGGTTCTCGATTTGATCCTGTACTGTGCTGAAACAGCTGGCCTAGGACACAATGTGGTCGATTTTTAATGTTCTCAGTGTTACTGGAAATGGTGAATGAATGCAAACTTGGCAGCACTGGCCATACCCTGAGACCAAAGAAAAAAAAACTGATTGGCTAACAACCAAGAAGCCAATTGCCAGCATTGGTCAGATTCAGATGAAAGCCTTTCAAATTAAAGGCTTTCAGCGAGCTTCAATTTGATGAATGGGTCCTGAAGATTTCTTCTGTAGTTTAACTGGGCTGTCAGAAGGCATCACCTGTGTTCAAATGTCACTGCCCAGACTCAAAGGCAAACGTTGCAAAATTTCCAGTAGTGCCAGAATCTTTGGCACTGCTGCCTCTTTGTGAAACTGTTTCCTGAGAAAGATTCTGCGGTTGCTTGCATTTGCATTTGTCTTTCAGTTGAAGGGGATGATATTAATGTTATAGTAGAGGAGGGGGAGTTGAGGGATTGTCCAGAGCCAATTTCCACTAAATTACACAACCTCTTGTTGCTAAAACATAAATCAACAGATGTAGACAGAGCAAAACAAAAGAACATTATTCAGTTAGGGTGTTTTCCCTCTTTAAATGGATTGAAATTGGAAATGGTTCTTTAAAAGGCTCCAGATGTAAGTGCTAATGGATGACTTGCTGACAGGGAATTTGTCCAAATTGATGGTGAGACCCTCTTTGAAAAGAGATGCTATGACTCTCTTCGAGAGATTGACTCTGCCTGCAAAAGTTTCCTGAAAATGAGATTCTCTTTATTAGTTCAGTCGTATTACAGTGAGATAGCTGGGTGTCTGTTTCTGTCTAACTTCTGTATTTTATACCTATATTAATCTCACTTGATTCAATTCTGGTGTATAATTCTTCAACTGGTATTGGTAAATATTGAGTATATTTCCCAGAAACATTGAATGGTTATGGTACAGAAGAAGGCCAATCATCCTGTTGTGTCTTGGTTAGCAGCCCTGCCATCTCCCTGTGAATTGCTGGATTGGTGGTCTTGCTTTGTGTGAACATAGGGAAAGGAGTTGCTCATTCTAGCCCTTGAACGCCTCTGGCCTGCATGAGACAACACTGCTGTCTGGATTTTAACTGATCTACAACATCTCGAGGCTCTGAAAGACATTGGACAAATGCAGTCTTTCTTCTTCCAACCTCCCTGAAGATATAGAGCTGCAGTGAAGGAGCTGATCAGGTGCATCAAAAGTCATGACCAAATGGAAGGTAGCTTAATGGCATTAACACATAACACAATCAGTGCCACATACTGGCACGTGATCTGGAGATTCTGGTTTAGCCACTATTTTACACATTATGATACTCGTACCTCATTTGTGTGCACATGCAAAATAATCAGACCCATGATTGAGTGAGGTAGCATATTTGGTTATATCACAATGGGATAGCCTGGTTTTGTCACTGACCAAATAAATCACTGGCAGGGTAGACAAGTGCTGAATTCAGAGAGCTTTTACCCAGAGGAAACTCCAGTGCTGCTTGCTAATGCATACAGCATAGTGGAGGCCACCTGCGGATTTCTCAGTTTTCGCAGCTGATACCTAGCTGAAGGGTGTGGTGATAGTTGATCATAATAATAGATACAGGGGCTTACTGCATGACCCTTCCCTCCGTTTCCAGTTTCCCTTCCCCTTTGTGGAAAGGCCTAAGTTTCTGTCCACTAGACTAATTTTAAAAATTATACATCATCACCTACAGTTTGGTTGGATTGTTTCTCTCTGTGTAAAATTAAACTCATAGCCAAAAATCTGTATCAACTGAAGACCATTGACATGTAAAACTGGGCGAAACTGAAAGGTGTCAGTGAGGCTCTTACATGATACAGATTTGGAGTCGGCTGAGAGCTTTGGAGCATGAAGGAACAAACTCCAACCCCTCTTTAAAGAAATGCCTGGGGCTCTGAAAGACACGTCACCAGAAAAGAAAGCTGAGAGATGCCCTGTTAGAGCTCTTTAAAATTATGAAGAATGTTGATTAGGGTAAACAATAGAGAAGATGTTTCCATTCTGGGGTGTCAAAAACTAGATCAATAAATAGTCCCTTATAAATGTGATAATTAATTAGGGAAAACAAAACTTCTTCACCCAGCAAGAGATCAGAATGTGCACTTGCTAACTCGAGGAGCTGTTGAGCCAATTCACATAGATACAGGTGCAACACGGTGGGGGTGGAGGGTGGTGCGGTGCTGTACTGTCAGATGTTTTATCTTTCAGCTGAAATGTTAAACTAAGGCCCTGTCAACTATGCCAGGTGGATGTAAAAGGTTTCATGGCGCCATTTCTAAGAAAAGCATAATAGTTAGACTTAGTTTCCTGGCCAACATTTAACCCCCCCCCCCCCCCCAACCTTAATCAACATCCCTCAAATCAGATTATCTGGTCATTGATAATTGTGGAATCTTGTACATGAATGGGCTGCTGTGTCTCCTGTGTTAGAACAGTGACTACACCTCACAAGTGATTCATTAACTGTAAAACGCTTTGGGATGTCTAGACATAGTGAAGGACATGATAGAAATGTAAATCTTTTCTTCCTTTACGGAATCCTCTCAAAAGGAGCTCAGCTGTATGGTGGATCCCACTCCGCATAGTATCCAGCACAATTTATTTTTTATTAATTCATGGAATATGGGTGTTGCTGGCTAGGCAAGCACTTATTGCAGTTTCCTAGTTGCTTTGAGGTAGTGAGCTGTCTTCTTGAACTGCTATAATCCATTTGATATAGGGGTGCCACTGTGCCTTTAGGGACGGATTTCCAGCATCTTGATCCAGCGCAATATATTTCTAAATAAAGATGGTGAATGACATGGTGGGACATTTGCAAATGGTGGTGTTCCTATGTATTTTCTGCCTTTGTCCTTTGAGCTGACACTGGCTTTAGATTTAGAAAATGCTGTCCAAGGGACTTTGGTGAATTTCTGCTGTGCGTCTTGTAGATGGTACACACTACTGCTACTGAGCGTTGGCTGTAGAGAGAGTTGATATTTGTTGATATGGTGCCAATCAAGTGGGCTGCTTTGTCTTGGATGATGTCAAGTTTCTTGAATGTTGTTGGAACTGCAGTCATCCAGGCAAGTGGAGAGTATTCCATCCCACTCCTAACTCATGTCTTGTAGATGGTGGACCGGCTTTAGAGAGTCAGGAAGTGAGTTACTCACTGCAAGAATGCTTGTTGGAAATGTTTGTTGCACTTAAGTAGTGTGAATGTTACTTACCACTTGTAAGCACAAATGAGGATATTGTCCAGGTTAGACATAGACTGCAATTTGTAATGGTGCTGAACAGTATGCAATTATTGGCGAACATCCCCACTTCTGACCTTATGATCAAGAGTAGGTCAATAATGAAACAGCTGAAGATGGTTGGGCCTAGGACACTACCTAGAGGAACTCCTGCAGAGATGTTCTGGAACAGAAGTGACTGATCTCCAACAGCCACAACCATTTTCCTATGTGCCAGGCCTGACTCAAACCAGCGGAGTGTTTTCCCTTGATTCCCATTGGCTAGTTTTGTGAGGGCTCCTTGATGCTGTACTCTGTCAAATACAATCTTAACATCAAAGGCAGTCACACTCACCTCTGGAGTTCAGCCAATTTGTCCATGTTTTTATCAAAGCTGAAATGAGGTCAGGATCTGAGTGGTCCTGGAAGAATCCAAACTGTGTTTCAGTGAGCAGGTTATTGATTTGCAGGTGCTGCTTGATAAGACTATTGATATATCTTCCATCACTTTACTGGTGAATGAGATTAGTCTGTTGGGCTAAGAAATCGGGTGGGTTGGAATAGTTCTGTATTTTTGTGTATGCGACATACCTGGGCAACTTTTCATTGTTGGATAGGTACCAGTTTTGCAGCTATAATGGACACCTTGGCTGAGGACATGGCATGTTCTGGAGTACACTCTTCAATACTATTGCCAGAATGATGTTAGGGCCCATAGCCTTTGTAGTATCCAGCCCTTTCAGCCATTTCTTAATACGATGCAGAGTGAATCAATTTGGCTGAAGTCTGGTGTCTGTGGTGCTGGGGACTCATTGTTGAGGATTGAAATATTTGCAGAAACTCCTGTTCCAGTGAATTATTTAATTGCCCACCAACATTCATGACTGGATGTGGAAGCATGTGTTCCATTGGTGGAATCACTTAGCCCTGTCTATCACTTGATGCTTGCACTGTTGGAATGCAAGTAGTGTTTTGATGCTTCACCAGGTTGACACTTCATTTTTAGGTATGCCTAGAGCTGCTCCTGGCATGCCCTTCTGCACCCCTATTCATCGAATCAGGGTTGATGCCCTGGCTTGATTATAATGGTAGAGTGGGGGAATATGTCACCCATGAGGCTGAAGATTGTGTTTGAGTGTGATTCTGATGCTGCTGATGGCTCACAGAATCTTATGGGTGCCCAGTCTTGAGTTGATAGATCTATTTGATGTCTACCCCTTTTAACATGATGATAGTGACACAGAACACAATGTAGGGTATCCTGAATGTGAATACAGGACTTTGTGGTGGTCCCTCTCACTGATGCTGTCATAGACAGATGCATTTGATCCCTATTCATTGCTCGATGGGGATCAGGGATTAACCTGCAACCTCCACAACCTGCAAAAGGTCAGGAGAGATGGTGGAAACGGTCAGGGTACACCTAGACAGTCTTCCCCTTTCAGGAACCCTGTATCTGTTTTAGATGAAATCAGTGAGCTGGACACAGATCAACCTGGGACCAGGTCCTGGGCAAGGAATGCTGGGTGTCTCATCTGCCGGAGCTCCTGTGAAAACCGTTCACAGGGTTAAGTTGCCTTAGTTTTGTTCCTGGATTGAACACAGAACCACAAGCTAAAAGTTTAGGGAAACCGGATAGATTTCCAGCCCTGCCATAAGTATATCAAGGGTGAAAATTAGCATGCTGACACTTATTGATCATACTGGATTCAGTATACCTACCTTGTAGTCTCTTTAATGCTATTGATTAGTGTGACTGGGTTATGCTTTCCCCAATTACTCTCTGAGCTGTAGACATAAAATTATTCTTCGATTTTGACCATTTACAGTATCACAGAACTGTTACAGTCCAGAAGGAGATCTTTCAGCCCATCATATCCACACCAACGCCCAAAATAAACAATTGACCTCATGCTGTTTTCACGTCTTCTTTCTGTAACCGTGCACGTTCTACTTTTCAAATAATCATCTAATTCCCTTTTGAACATGCTTCTGTAACACTTCCAAGCAGTGCATTGCAGACCCTAACCATTCATAGGTTGAAAAAGCTATTCCTTATGTCACTTTTGCTTCTTTCACTAATTACCTTATATTTGTGCCTTTTCATTTCTAATCCTTTCATGAGTGGGAATATTTTCACCCTCTTCACTCTATCTAGACCCCCATAAGTTTGAATGTTATAAATCAGTCCCTGAGGCTGCGCTACATTCGTAAAGAATGTTTATTGCGGAGGCGCCTTGGCTGTTCTCACCGCTTCTTCATAACTTTGCTGTTACAGAACATGGATGGAGCTTCTGCCCAAGTTACTGTGGACATGCAGGATGTGTGATGTGCTTTCCATTGAGAGATGTGCTGTGTACATTGCTGGTTTTTCGCTGGCTGCCTGGGTGTAAAACCGGCATTGCTGATTAATTGGAAACAGCTCAGCCTCTCGTTCTCAATGATTCATGAGATGACAATCTACCTCAAGTGACACAAATTCTGGAGCAGATACATAGAGTATTCTGAGAGCAAGGGGAGATAGATTTCAGTCTAATTATCCTCAGTTGATGTGGGGTAAAAGACTGTTCTAAAGTAGGGTTTAGGTCTGAAACTAAGTTACTTAATCTCAGTCAGGAATTAAGTAGAGGGTATATTGCGTTGAGTATAGGAGTTGGGATATCATGTTGTGGCTGTGCAGGACATTGGAATACTGCATCCAATTCTGGTCTTCCTGCTATAGGAAAGATGTTGTTAAACTTGAAAGGGTGCAGAAAAGATTTACAAGGATGTTGCTGCAATTGGAGTGTTTGAGTTATAGGGAGAGGCTGAATAGGCTGGGGCTATTTTCCCCTGGAGCATCAGAAGCTGAGGGGTGACCTTGTAGAGGTTTATAAAATCATGAGGGGTGTGGATATGGTGACTAGCCAAGGTCTTTTTCCGGGGCAAGCAAGTCCAGAACTAGAGGGAATATGTTTAAGGCAAGGGGGGAAAGATTTAAAAGGAACCTGAGGGGCAACTTTTTCATGCAGAGGGTGGTGTATTTATGGAATGAGCTGCCAGAGGAAGTGGTGGAGGCTGGTACAACATTTAGAAGGCATCTGGATGGGCGTATGAATAGAAAGGGCTTAGAGGGATATGGGCCAAATGCTGGCAAATGGGACAAGAATAATTTAGCATGGTTGGCATGGAAGAGTTGGACCAAAGGGTGTGTTTCTGTGCTGTATAACTCTATGACTCTAACTGCTGTTGGCTCTCCTGAGTTAGAAAATGCTTCGGATTGTATTTCTGGTCACCACCACCACTACCCTGCTAGAAACTGGTTGTGTGAAGTTTCAGTTAGGATCACAATCTGACTTATCAGTGAAACCTTCACCCCATGGGTCAATATGCATCACATAAAGCTCTATACATGAAGAATGGATAGCCTACTAAGGTTTCCATTGACTATGGAGTTGTATGCCAGGAGAGAAGAATTTGGGAGAGGGGGAAAGGGGGAAAAAGAAAGGAAGTATACTTAAGTATGAAAAGGGTTAACATAAATGCTCCCAGCTGCTCAGTTTGATTCAGGTGACTGCATCAACTGAGCTTCATGTTCAACAGCCTCACACAACAGAACAGTGGGGAGACAGACTGGTGTAGTGTGAATACTTCACTGAGAACCATTTCCCTGCATCTGTGAGCTGAGATTTTAACCCTTAAATTGCAGCATAAACATCAACACTGTGCCAGCGTGAAAACAAGCAAGCCTACAGTAACTACCGAAGCATTTCAACTCCTTCCTTAACTCTTTGTATGCAAAGTTGAGGTTGAACGATTGAATAAAACTGCTGCCAATTGTGTTTTGTGGACTTTCTAAAAGAGTCCTACTGATTAGTCCTACTCCCCTGTCCACTGTCGTATATTTCTGCTTTTCAACAATTTGTCCAAGTTTCTTTGAAAGTTGCTGTTGAAAATGTTTCGAGTACAGTTTCAGGCAGTGCATTCCAGATCATATTTTAAAAATGTTCCCACATCACGCTGTCCTTTTGCTGATTATCTGAAAGAGAGGTCTATATTTCCGTGATTGTTACTCTGTTCCCCGCTAAAGCCTGCTTCTGCGGAGACTGTGAACTGGCAGGCTCCCATGGCTCAATCTGCCTACATATGTCTGCTTACTGCTCCTTTTAA
Source organism: Rhincodon typus (assembly GCF_021869965.1). Lineage (NCBI taxonomy): Eukaryota > Metazoa > Chordata > Chondrichthyes > Orectolobiformes > Rhincodontidae > Rhincodon > Rhincodon typus. Next base: position 54,188,323 of record NC_063350.1, read on the forward strand.
TCAGGTTCAGAAAGTTAAATACTTGCTGTAACAAAGGAAGGTAGGGCTTGCAGTGAAGGAAGATACAGGTGGATGCGAAAGAGAGGGGAGAGGTGGAATCGAAATCAATAGCATGCCTGGCAGTAGCTTCCAGTGGCTGGTGAAGAGCAGGTACCTGGGTAAGAACCACAAGTAAAGACTACTGCCTAGCTAGTAGAAAGAGTGAGTAGCAAACAGCAGAAGTAAAAATACAAATGAAACAGTGAGGCAAGTGGTGAAGGGTAGGGGGAAGAGTACAATATGCTCCTAAATAAATTAGCCGATCTTGATTCAGCATCTGTGCTGGCCTTCAAGTCAAGGAGAGCCTTTGATGTTTTAACAGCTTGCATCCCCCCTGAAGTGGATTCTTACTCAAGATGCCAAGTTTTGTTTAGAAATGTTACACCTGCCTGCAACAAGTCGTGCGCCTGTGAAAGAACCAGCGCGGAAGCGTTAGATTCAATAGATGTGATTCGAAAGGACGGAATGTTCTCAACTCACCCAGGTTGACGAAGCTCATGACCATGTCGGCATCACTGAGGAAGGTGCTGTCGTGTAGCCTGGCCAGCGGAGGTCCCTGGGTGGTGAAGAGCGCCCTGTACGGATACGAGTATCCCCCTGCCTCCTCCATCAACATGGAGTTGTAGAGGTCCAGCATGAACATGGGGGCCGAGTTGTGCTTGCCATGCAAGTGGGGCCTGGGGCGGTGAGGCAGACCTAGGATCGAGAGGATTTCTCTCTGCATTTCCCGCTTCTCCTGGCTCTTTAGGCGCCCGTGGATGAAACTGGAATGGATCCCATTGTCAGTGGTTAGACTTCCAAAAACTGACTGCAGCAAGAAGCAGTTCCAGAGAAGTCCTGTGACAGGTTTTCTAATTAACAGCAGGAAGCTCATTCTTACTCTCAGGTTGGACTGTTGTCTGATCCCTCTACACAAACATGGTCACTTTCCCTCTTCTCTCTCTCTCTCTCGTCTCTTTCTTTCTTTCACCTTCCCCTCTTTATTGCTCAGTCAAAGCAGTCTAGGCACAGTGCAAAGCTATCTGAATGAAGATATAGTTCAGGACCCATGTTGTCTGAACTGACTCCCACAGTTAAGCGAGAGAGCTGGAGTGTTTCTTCACCTACAGGAGCTGCGATCCCTTTGCATGTAAATCTGTGCAGTTTGTCTGGTTCAGACGGGGCCAGCAGGAGGCTGCTTGTGTGGGAGGAGCACCCTCTAGTTTAAACTCAAAAGTAACAACAGCAAATTATCTGAATGTCTTAAGGGCGTCTGTAATTAAATGAGAGGGATTGGCTTTTGAATTTAACTGCTTGCTGATGAAGAGATGAGGGGGTGAGGCTGACAGAGGGCAGGATAGCTCCTTGCTTTTTTTAATTGCATGGAACTATTTTGAATTCCCAGGGATTTTCACCCCACTTGTCCTCTTGCTTTATCAATGTGCCTTTCTGCAGACCTGTTAAAGTGGGAGGGCAGTAGGGAACAGAGAGACAGAGAAAGAGAGAGAGAAAGTATATTTACTCAGAAACATCCTAAACTGCTTCACATAAATTCTTTGAAAAGCTGTCACTGTTGTTTCCCCAAGCTAGTACTTTAGTCATTTTATGCATGGTAAAATCACACCAACAACAATTAGACCAACGACTGATGATCCTGAAGAGAGAAGTCTTCACATGATCACATTTCTCAACATTGACCAGATGTTTGCCTTGGTTAAACTGTGATGGGGGTGGGGGGGGGGGGGGGGGATCTTTAAGTTTTTTACTATTATCAGCCTCTGACATTATTAACTCCTTGTGAAGGCATGTTCGCCTCCTGTACTTTGCTCATGGAACCATTCATAATGTGTAAACCTTGACAGTGAGTTTGTGCAGGGCTATTAGACTCTGGAGGGGGCATTACATCCAATCCTGCTTCAGCCCACATGTCAATTGTATAATCTCTGGGAAGCAGCCAGAAGCCAAAAGCCCAAGTGAACTGTCTGTTCTGTCAGCATGGGGCACTGAGACCAATTGCAACATTTCCAATCATTGTGAAATTGGTCAGGTTGGCACAGGCCAGGGAACAAAGCCAAAACTTTTCCAATCAGGATGGGCTGAGCCATGGTGGCAAGGTGGGGGAATCAAGGTTGAGTGATGATCACATCATCAGGTGCATTATCTGATCCCACCCTGTGAGGAAGCTGAGTGTAAACAGCAGAGCTGAGGTATGATGGGCCTGTATAATTTAGTGATCTTGTATGCCTTGGTGGACAGTTTTACTGAGACAACAACTGTATCAGTGACCACATAGCCTTCAGTCATCGAAATAAAGTGGATCACTTGGTGTAGAGCTCGGTACATTAATCTTTTTGCTTCTGATCCGACCCCAGTCTGTCGTCAGTACAATGCAGTTATCCAGGAAAAGAAATGGTTTAGCGTTAAGGTTGAGTTTTGGGTTTGGGTTCGAGTAATGGTTGGGTTTGGGGTTGAATTTATAAGTCAAGGGCTAGGACTATGAATATTAATACATTCCTGGGTAGATGAGCTGGAAGTCAGGGTCCAGGATAGGATCAGGGTCACAATAAGGAATAGGGTTGGAGTTTGATGTCAGGGTTAACATCAATGTTAGAATTGATGATAGCGTTAAGTTGCAGGTTAAATGTCAAAGCCCAAAGATGGAGTTGTAGATGACAGTCAAGGCTCATCAGGATTAGGGAACACGGGTCACATCCTGAATCTTTAAGCTTCAGGTTGTACCTAGTGCCTCAGGTTGTATCTAGTTAACAACAGTACATGAGATAACAAGGTGTAGAGCTGGATGAACACAACAGGCCAAGCAGTATCAAAGGAACAGGAAAGCTGACGTTTCGGGCCTAGACCCTTAACGTCAGCTTTCCTGCTCCTCTGATGCTGCTTGGCCTGCTGTGTTCATCCAGCTCTACACCTTGTTATCTCAGATTCTCCAGCATTTGCAGTTCCTACTATCTCTGAAACAGCAGTACATCAACAGGTGGAAAAATTGTTGGAAACTAGTCACAATGTGCAAGCAATTCACAATGACATAATCATAGATGATACATTGATCAATAATAGCCTCACCACATTGAGCACAGCAGTTACAAAGAGCAAAGTCAGCATCAGCAGTAAGGGCTAATATTCACTGAATACCAGCTGAAATAGCAGCCGCTAGTAATACTCTATTAAAGGCTGAAAAATCATATATCATAACCTCAACATGGTTAATAATAACCTCATTGTAGCTGGAAGAGGAGTTAATAATATCCTAATGAGAGTTGAGCTGGCTGGTGGGTGTGGGGTGTGTTGCCCTATGGTTTAGAGGAAATGGGGAAGCAGCAAAGATCATATTAATCTTGATGACAAGGAATCCATGGTATCTTTACAGATCAACGATTCAACCATCTGTGATGGTGCAGCACTTGGAAGCGCCGACTTATTGCTGCTGCAGCGGAGGTGATTTTGAATTCCTAGCGGTGTCTGTGCCCAGTGCAGATTCATGGAAGCAGCAGTGAAGATAAGTTTGGGCCCAGTATGAGACCCTGCAGCATTAGCAGCTGCTGCATTGGTGATGTGGGTGCGAAGCAGACATACGGCAGCAGCGGAGTTGAGTTTGGGCCAGTGCTGTACCCAGTGGCATCGGTGGCATCTGCATTCGCAAGTACTCATAGTGGCGAGGGCATCGTTGGAGGTGAGATGATGCCAAAGAGTGGTGACTTTCATTCCAGCGGCAGCACAGCAAAGGGGGTCATGCCTGGCCACTTGGCCCATGACAGAGCAATTAACAAGAAGGACTGTAAATTTGAACACTTATTTAAAATTCTTCTGCCTTTATATTCTATGTTTTCGTTTATTTATCTGTGTTTTATGATGGAGCTGGAGAGTGGCGACAATATACAACACTTTTCACTGTATTCCATAACAAAATACATGTGACAATAAATAAATCAAATCAAATCAGATCTGTGGGTCATAGATTATCTGCAAGTCAGATATGAATTTGCTAAAGGTCAGGTTCAGCCTCAGAGAATAGCCATGGAGAGGGATAGAGTCAGTAGTTAGGGATCAGAATTTGAGACAGGGTTTGAAAACAAGGTCTTTCTGATATTTACTTGGAAGAACTTTCTGCATATCCCATACTGAATGTCAGAGAAGCAGTGTAGTTAACAATGGTCAGATTGAGCTTTGGTTCATCATTGTACATCTGGAAACTAAATTTGCCACCATCTCAGCTTAACTCTTGTTGAAACATTTCAGTTGATGTCATCATGGACAGATTTTAGATGAGACAAAGAAGAAGGCTAAGGATGCCAGAGTGGGAGACCTGAAGGAGCCCTGCAGGATAGATAAGAATGAAATCAGCCAAAGTGCAGTACCAAATGGTCAACAATAAACAGGATGTTATATGTTAATGTGCTAAGAAGTGGCGCAGCATATACATAATATATGGAACACAAAGATAGATACCTGAGGGGATTCAAACATGGAGTTCTGAGAAAACTGGGAACAGATTTGGCAGTTAACAGCACATTCAAGAACATTGGGGCCTTGGAGAGGAAGGTGACTGAAAGTAAGAGGAGTTCATAAGGATAGAGATGTCAAGTGGTGGTTTTTGAAAAGAGACGTGATAATGGCAGATTTGATAAAGATGGACAGAAGAGAGAATCAAGAATAATGGTTTTGAAATGTTAACTCTGCTTCCCTCCCCATAGATGCTGAGTTTCTCCAGCATTCTCTGTGTTTGCTTCCTTTTTGCATAGGAATGGAAGAATGCTTGGGAATTATTGGGGGCCTGCAGGGGGATGTGGGAGAGAGGGAGAAGTTTCTGGAGAAAAAAATAAACATTTTATTCTGTCATGCAGGCTAACTCATTTTACATCTTGCGGCTCCATCTTTACACAAGCAGTTGCTTCCTGTCACTTAAGAATGGCGTCAGCTTTGTTTTTACTCTGCACTACAGTAGAGTTGGTGTTCGTAGGCAACTCAGCCTAAACTTACATAAATCTATAGAAGTATAAAAAACTGTCAGATCTTTGAACTTGACCAATTTTGCCCTCAGTTGCTAATTTCCTAAGTGTCTGAATCCCTTCCTATATCTCACTGCCTCTCTACCTCTTTTTGAATTCCCTTAATAAATACCTTTGTACCTATTCATTTAATGATGCTTTTCATTATCTAGCCTAATGTTCCCTTCAGTGGTTTGGCATTGAATTATATTCCAAAATCTCTCATAAAGTGTTTTGGGATGTTTGATTACAGTGAAAGTGTTATATAAATGCAAGGCACTGTTGCTATTGCAAAGAAGCCAAGGAGTTGGTGTGCTTTCTTAACAATCTTCTGAAATCATCCTGGCATATTTAAATAATGGTGTACATTCACCTTCTCCTCTGGTGACTCACTCTGTGGCTGCACTTGCTTTAAAATTGTATCATTTAGTTTATGTTGCCCCTCCTCACCTTTCCCAGCAAACTGAGTCAGTTCATGTTTCTGTATGTTAAACTGTCACTACCCATTTTATAGTCTGCCTCTGTCTTCATGAATAATGTGCTCCTCATTATCAACTACGCATCTGAATTTTGCATTAAATGCAAACTTATGAAACTATACCTCGAAGCCTAGGTAATTTATATAAATATATCAAAAGAGTATTGCTTCTAATGCTGATCTTTGAGGATCACTTCTAAATATCTTCCCTCCAGTCTGAAATAAGCGTTCACCACTGTCACACAAGGGTGTAAGCACTCTGAAAGGGTTAATAAAGAGGAGTGCTTTAAGCTGTGCTCACTATCATGACATCAAATTGATGAGTGGCATAATAGCTTATGATTGCCAAATTGTGAGACCTAACATCTGATTCTCCTCAAAGTCTCTGTAACAATGTCTGTCATACCAATGTAACCTGCAACTAGTTGTTATTGTTTAATAAACTGCATCTTGAAGAGGATGGTGACAGCAAGCCTTCCATAGACTTGGTTTTACTACACATACAAACACTACTCTCTGGTCCTTAGTCCATTTTGCATCAGTGCTGCTGCAGACTCTTTAATCTCATAGGTTTTAATTTTGTTAACAAGTCTATTATGTGGTGTGTTGTCAATCAGCTTTAGAAAGTTCTTAGACACAATATCAACCACACGTTCTGCGTCTGACCTCCACATTTGTCTAAATGCCAATTAACGTTGTCCTGGATTATTGTGTCTAAGAGCTCCCCCACCAAGGATAGTAAGCTCACTAGGCCTGCAGTTGCCTGGTTTATCCTGCTCCTCTTTTATAAGCACGTCAGTAACATTTGCAATCATCCACTCTTCTGGCATGCTGCATGTTCATGGACGATTCAAAAGTCATAGGAATAATTTCCTCCTTTTGTTTCATTCAATAATCTGGGATGTATTTCATCCAAGCTGGGTGACCTTTCTACATTTTAGGTACCTCAGGCTAACCCTTGAAATTGAGTGGATAACTGAATGCAGCCCTTTCGTTTGCATTGTGGACAGTAATGATGAATTCATTTTGCTTTTTGCTTTCATTATTCCATAACAATATGGATAAGGTACAGCAAAGAAAGAGGCCATTCAACCCATCGAATCTATGTCGGCTGAATAGAATAACTGTCCATTTTAATCCCACTTTCTAGGACCTGGTCTGTTCTAGCAGGTTACAGTGCTTCAGGTGCCTTAAATATGTACCCCCTGAAACAGGTCCTTTCTGTTAACCTTATTTTATATATCTCGATTAAGTTGTTCCTCAGCCTCTTCCGTTCTAAGGAGAACAACCAATTTAGCTATAATTTTCAAGCCTTGGCAGCAATCTTGTACATCTCCTCTGTATTCTCTCTACAACAATTATATTCTTCCTGTGAACTCTACGCCGAACCCTGCTGTGGCCTAACCAGTGTCTTCTATTGATCCAGCATTACATTCCTGCACTTGTATTGAATACTTCATCCCAATGAAGGAAAGCATTACATATGCCTTCTTTAGCATGTGATCTACCTGTACTGGCACTTTTAGGGACCTGTGGACATGCATGCCAAGGTCATTCACTTCCTCTATCCCTCTGACTCCTTCATATTTAATGTGTAATCCCGTAGTTTGTTTCCCCCATCAAATGTCCAACCTTGCAAGTGTATGTTTGCTTGAGAAAATAACCACTTTCCCTTGATATACAATGGCATTACTATCACTAAATCCCCATATCAACATCCTGGGGTTACCATTGATCAGAAAGTGAACTAGACCAGCTGGTTAAATACTGTGTTTGCAAGAGCAGGTCAGAGTCTAGGAATTCCGCAATGAGTAACTCACCTCCTGACTCCCCAAGACCATCTATGAGGAGCAAATCAGGAGTGTAGTGGAATATTCTCCACTTGCTTGGTTCAGTGCTGCTCCAACAGCACTCAAGAAACTTGATATCATCCAAGGTGAAGCTGCCCCCCACCTCACTGGCACCCGATCCACCATTTTCTCCACACGTCCCTCCACCACCAGTGCACAGTGGCAGCAGTGTGTACCATCTACAAGATGTACTGCAATAACTCACCAAGGCTCCTTTGACAGCACTTACCAAACTCATGACCTCTACGAACCAGAGACACAAGGGCAGTAGATATATGGGAAACCTGTAAAAAATAACGTTTTACTTTTGACTCTAAGGTTTGAATTAGAGAATTTTGAGAAATAAGGAGACCATATTCAAAGCTCAAGTTAAACACTATTGTTTTTACAAGGTTTGGCAGGAATGCTAATTAATACAATACAACCATTTGCAATAGTTACTAAAGCATACCTGCACCACATGAACTGCAGTAGTTCAAGAAGATGGCTCAGCAACACTTTCTCAAGGACAAAAGATGGAATTTCGACAGATGTTCACATGTATGAAAAAGGCAGGTGACTGATATTGTTCTGCTGTTGCCCTTTGTTTTAGCTGTCTACAGGAGAACATTATTCTGATATCATATTTTAACTGTTAAATGTCACTTTCACTTTTCTCCATCAACTAAAATTTTGGAATAAAGAATTGTCTATTTCAAGGTTCTTTAGTGATGGTTGATGTGAGTGGACTTCATCACCTCTTTATTAAGGCCAGACTGGGGGGTTCCTTAAAGCACATTAATCGTCACCTCTGTTTATGTGGCAATCTGCCAGGAGTTTTAACCTGTGAATATATTCCTTGTATCTGCTCAGCTAAAAATTTTCACCTGTCTGTTGCTGAAAGTGATCTCTTTCCCTTCTGTCTGAAATATAGAAAAGGTACAGGACAAAAACAGTAGGGAATACACAATCACAGCCACGAGGTCAAGGAGGATATCATGTATTGGAATTGATGGCCTAGTGATATTACCGCTGGTCTTTTAATCTGGAGACCCAGGTAATATTCTGGGGAAATCATGACAGATGGTGGAATTTGAATTCAATAAAAATCTGGAATTAAGAATTTAATAATGACCACAAATCTGTTGTTGATTGTTGGAAAAACCAATCTGGTTCATTAATGTCCTTTATGCAAGGAAACTGCGTCCATACCTGGCCTGGCCTACATGTGACTGCAGACCCACAGCAAAGTGGTTAACTCAACAATTTGAGATGGGTGATAAATGCTTGCCTAACCAGTGATACCCTCATCCCGTGAATGAATAAAAAAAATTATTTGGGAAGGATAATGACTGATGAGCAGTGTGATCTAACATGCTGCCTTTTGTTTTACATCTCAGAGAGCTTGTACCAAAAAACAGTGAGAAATGATTTTAGTAGGTGTTATTTTATTGTTATCAAGGGTCAGTTAGCTTAGTTGTTGGATGGTCGGTTTGTAATGTATAGTAACTTCAACATCGAGGATTCAATTCCTGCACCAGCTCAGGTTACCATGTTGCTCCAATGAGAGGGCAGCCCTATGGTCCAATAGGACTATAGTGACTTTACCTTTAGCTTATCTTTAGAACCAACACTTGGTCTGGTTAGTGCAGCAAGCTGACCCAATCTCTTCTCGACTTCTTTCTCTTCTGGCTGGGAAATGTGAAATCAGTTTGATTTCAGAATTTTGGACATGGGAGTACAAAACTGCCCATATACTTGCATCATATTAACCATGTTCCTCAGATAACTCACAGCATGGATGGTGTGGGAAATGGAGACACTTATGTGGGCATTGCTGGAAAAACTGGCATTTTTTTGCCCATCCTGAAGTGCCTGGAGATGGTGATGGTGAATGTTCTTCTTAAGCTGCTGCAGTCTGCATAATGTAGGGACACAATACTGTTAGAAAGGGCATTCCAGAATTTTGACCCGACAAAAGAACAATCATAAACGTCCAAGTTGGGAGGGAGTATGACTTGGAGGTCCCCTTGGAATTGGCAGTGCTCCCATGGTATATTGTGCCTTTGTTCTTGTTGTGGTGGAGGTACTGGTATAGAATCCATGGTGAGTTGCAATGGTGCCGCCTGTACATGATACAACTGTAGTACACTGGTGATGGATAAAATGGCTGCAATAGGGAAAACCCTTCTTCAGTTAAGGGCCAATGTCATATATTCTGGGACAGAGGCTATACATTTGTGTTACAACCAGTCTCCGGGCAAGGTTTCCCAATGTGTTACTGCTCCAGACAGGATACCTCAAACTGTTAAGGTCCCAGGTGAGGAGGGGTGAATGAATTGGGTCATCTTCTTTACTCATTCATCCCTTCAGTTGGTTGCAACAAGATTAATTTTTAAAGGATCCCTTCCCTTGTGAATACCTTTTTTCAAGGCTAAGTAAACTTATGTTTTAAAAGGAACCAATTTAATCAGGCGTCTTGAATTCTCCCAAGGTGTGAGCATATTCATTATTAAATTCATAAAAGAATATATATGAATAGGAAAGGTTTAGAGGGATATTTGATCAAATGCTGGAAAATGGGACTAAATTTATTTAGGATACCTGGTTGGCATGGATGAGTTGGACCAAAGGGTCTGTTTCCGTGCTGTGCGTCTCTATGACTCTTAAATAGCAACAAAACATATTTACACTCTGATGAGAAATGAGAGGTTAACCTAAAAAGGGAAACATTAAACAGAAGCTATGCGGATTAGTCTCTGAATTTTTTGTGAAAACTGGATTTATAGTTTGACTGAAACTCTTTTGTCCTGGCAACTTCAATCAATAGCCGATCAATAGCACTCACAGTTAGAGAGAGTTAGAGAGCGCTCTGAAAACTTGTGTTTTCAAATAAACCTGTTGGACTATAACATTGTGTCATGTGACTTCTGACTTTGTCCACCCCAGTCCAACACCGGCACTTCCACATCAGGACTTTATCAGGAGGTGGCTGAAATTACATCAATAGTTGGTATTTGGCGGTAGCAGACTTCTTTCAGAAATCACATTTTGAAATTAAAAGTTGACAATGTTCATGGTACTTCAGGATTCTGATCAGTCGTCATGACTACACAACTCTGTTGCTGGGATCATTAATAAGAGACTGATCGCTCATTTTTGGCTAACCTGACCCAATGAACACATACTAGTCTAGAAATTCGATTGTAGCGTGTCCAGTGCACAGGTGCTGAATGGTGGCACTTTGGAGAGCAGAAATTGCATTCATTATAAGCCAAACACATCCCGCTGTCATATTGGATCAGATTACTCCATGGGCATTCAAAATGGATGCTGGAACTGTTAAAAAACAATGGATCAAATATTCAACTGGAGGACATGGAATAAGAGAAAACTATAAAGGTTAAATGTTATTGAGAACAGAGGAAATCGTGGCTGGTGAATTTATCTCGAGTTTGCATTGACAGCATCAAAATACTTGAAGGACATCCTGAAAGCATTCCCTAAAGGAATTAGTCTACCCCACCAACTCCTGGGAATCTTTGGCTTGTGATTGTCAAAATTGAGTAAACCCATTTAGGAAGGCACTAAAATCTTTGAGAGATTTCACTAGGAGCACTTAGAGAGTAAAATGAGGCCTCAGAGGGCCCATCTGCCCACCTTTTCAAGACCAGTCAACAACACCTTCCAGTTGCCAACCACTTTAACTCCCCCTCCCACTCCTTTGGTGACATGTCCATCCTGGGTCTCCTCCAGTACCACAATGACGTCACATGCAAACTGGAGGAACAACACTTCATTTTCTGCCTCGGGAGCCTACAGCCCGATGGCCTGAACATAGAATTTACTAGTTTCAAAACCTCCCCACCCCTGGCTTCGTCCCATGTCCAACCCTCCTTCTCCTTGACCTGACACAACCTGTCCATCTTCTTTCCCACCGATCTGCCCCACCCATCCTACCGACCAATCCTCACCACTCCCTACCTGCACTCACCTATCACCATCCCACCTACCTTCCCCAGCCCCACCCCTCCTCCTTCTATTTATTTCCCAGCTCCCTTCTCCCTCCCCAGTCCTGATGAAGGGTCCCAACTCAAAACGTTGACTCTCCTGCTCCTATGATGCTGCCTGACCTGCTGTGTTCCTCCAGCTCCACACTATATTGACTCTGACTCCAGCATCTGCAGTTCTTGCCATCTCCTTGGAGTGCATTTTAATAGTTCCTTGAAAGTGGAGTCACAGGTAGAAAGGATAGTGAAGAAGGTGTTTAGTATGCTTGCTGTTTTTGGTCAGTGCATTGATTATAGGAGTTGGGAGGTCATGTTGTGGCTGTATAGGACATTGGTTAGACCACTGTTGGATTACTGTGTGCAATTCTGGTCTCCCTGCTAAAGGAAGGATGTTGTGAAACTTGACAGGGTTCAGAAAAGATTTCCAAGGATGTTACCAGGGTTGGAGGGTTTGACAAATAGGGAGAATAGGCTGGGGCTGTTTTCATTGGAGTGTCAAAGGCTGAGGGGTGACCTTATAGAGGTTTATAAAATCATGAGGGGCGTGGATAGGGTGAATAATCAAGGTCTTTTCCGCGGGGTGAGGGAACCCAAAACTAGAGGGCATAGGTTTAAGGTGAGAGGGGAAAGATTTAAAAGGGACCTAAGGAGCAGCTTTTTCATGCCAGAGGAAATAGTGGAGGCTACTCCAATTCCAACACTTAAAAGGCATCTGGATAGGTACATGAATAGGAAAGGCTTAGAGGGATATGGGCCAAATACCAGCATCTGGTCGGGATGGACAAGTTGGATAGATGGATCTGTTTCTGTGCTGTATATCTCTATGACTATGACTCTATGACTCATCAGCCATCTTAGAATCCATTGAAGCAAGTCACCTTCATCTAATCTTTCATCCAGAGGATGTGCTAAGGGAGAGAAAAGGGAGAATAAAATTAAACAAAGAATGAAGAGGTTTGAGGTGTGAGGGCACCCTATATGTCCACACACTCCTCCAGCACTCCTAATTGTCATGCCTCAATTAGTCCCAGCCATCTTGGTAAGCATTTTTGATTTTATTATTTTTGTCACATCTACCAAGATACAGCGAAAAGTATTGTTCTGCATGCTAACCAGACAAATCATACTTACCTAAGTACATCAGGTAATAGAACGGAATGCAGAATATAGTGTTACAGCTGCAGAGTAGGTATAGAGAAAGATGAACTCTAATGTGACAGGTCCGATCATAGATCTGATAATAGTGGAGAGGAAGCTGTTTTTAAATCTGTTGGTACGTGTTTTCAAAGGGTGGAAGAGTGTATAGCTGGGATGGGAGGGGTCTTTGATTATGTTGGCTGCTTTCCTGAGGCAGCAGGAAATGGAGACTGAGTCAGTGGAAGGGAGGCTGAAGATAGACTGGGCTGAGTTTACAACTCTGTGTAATTTCTTGCATTCTTGGGCAGAGCAGTTGCCATACCAAGCTGTGATGCATCTGGATAGGATGCTTTCTATGGCGCATCTATAAAAATTGACAAGAGTTATTGTGGACATGCTGGATTTCTTCAGCCTTCTGAGGAAGTAGAGGCATTGGTGTGCTTTCTTGACTGTAGTGTCGATGTGGATGGACTAGCACAGATTATTGGTGATATCTATTCCTAGGAACTTGAAGCTCTCGATCACCTCCACCTCAGCACCCCGATACAAATTGGTGCTACCCTCCACTCTGCTTCCTGAAGCCAATGACAAGCTCCTTCGTTTTGCTGACATTGAGGAAAAGATTGTTGTCTTCACACCATGCCATGCATCTGTTGACCTCTTTACAGAACTCAGTTTCGTCATTGTTTGAGATCCAACTCATTACGGTGGTGTTAACAGCAAATTTGTAAATGAGGTAGAGCTGAATTCGACCACACAGTCATGAGTATATAAGGAGTATAGTAAGGGGCTAAATACGCAGCCTTGCGGGGCACCGGTCTTGAGGATTATTATGGAGGAAGTGCTGTTGCCTATCATTATTGATTGTGGTCTGTGGATCAGGGAGTCAAGGATTCGGTTACAGAGAGGGGAAGCAGAGTCATAGAACATAGAACATAGAACATAGAACATTACAGCGCAGTACAGGCCCTTCGGCCCTCGATGTTGCGCCGACCTGTGAAACCAATCTGAAGCCCATCTAACCTAAACTATTCCATTATCATCCATATGTTTATCCAATGACCATTTAAATGCCCTTAAAGTTGGCGAATCTACAACTTTTGCAGGCAGGGCATTCCACGCCCTTACTACTCTCTGAGTAAAGAACCTACCTCTGACATCTGTCCTATATCTATCACCCCTCAATTTAAAGCTATGTCCCCTCGTGCTAGCCATCACCATCCAAGGAAAAAGGCTCCCACTGTCCACCCTAACTAATCCTCTGATTATCTTGTATGTCTCTATCAAGTCACCTCTTAACCTTCTTCTCTCTAACGAAAACAGCCTCAAGACCCTCAGCCTTTCCTCATAAGACCTTCCCTCCATACCAGGCAACATCCTGGTAAATCTCCTCTGCACCCTTTCCAATGCTTCCACATCCTTCCTATAATGCGGTGACCAGAACTGTATGCAATACCCCAAGTGCGGCCACACCAGAGTTTTGTACAGCTGCAACATGACCTCATGGCTCCGAAACTCAATCCCTCTACCAATAAAACCTAACATACCGTATGCCTTCTTAACATCGCTATCAACCTGGATGGCAACTTTCAGTGATCTATGCACATGGACACCGAGATCTCTCTGCTCATCCACACTACCAAGAATCTTACCATTAGCCCAGTACTCTGTATTCCTGTTACTCCTTCCAAAGTGAATCACCTCACACTTTTCCACATTAAACTCCATTTGCCACCTCTCAGCCCAGCTCTGCAGCTTATCTATGTCCCTCTGTAACCTGCAACATCCTTCCGCACCATCCACAACTCCACCGACTTTGGTGTCATCCGCAAATTTACGAACCCATCCTTCTACGCCCTCATCCAGGTCATTTATAAAAATGACAAACAGCAGTGGCCCCAAAACAGATCCTTGAGGTACGCCACTAGTAACTGAACTCCAGGATGAACATTTCCCATCAACCACCACCCTCTGTCTTCTTACAGCTAGCCAATTTCTGATCCAAACCGCTAAATCACCCTCAATCCCATGCCTCCGTATTTTCTGCAATAGCCTACCATGGGGAACCTTATCAAACGCTTTACTGAAATCCAAATACACCACATCAACCATTTTACCCTCATCCACCTGTTTGGTCACCTTCTCAAAGAACTCAATAAGGTTTGTGAGGCACGACCTACCCTTCACAAAACCGTGTTGACTATCCCTAATCAAATTATTCCTTTCAAGATGATTATAAATCCTATCTCTTATAATCCTTTCCAACACTTTACCCACAACCGAAGTAAGGCTCACTGGTCTATAATTACCAGGGTTGTCTCTACTCCCCTTCTTGAACAAGGGGACAACATTTGCTAGTCTCCAGTCTTCTGGCACAATTCCTGTAGACAATGACGACATAAAGATCAAAGCCAAAGGCTCTGCAATCTCCTCTCTAGCTTCCCAGAGACTCCTAGGATAAATCCCATCCGGCCCAGGGGACTTATCTATTTTCACACCTTCCAGAATTGCTAACACCTCCTCCTTATGAACCTCAATCCCGTCTAGTCTAATAGATGGTATCTCAGTATTCTCCTCGACAACATTGTCTTTTTCCTATGTGAATACTGACGAAAAATATTCATTTAGCACCTCTCCTATCTCTTCGAACTCCACGCACAACTTCCCAATACTGTCCTTGACCGGCCCTAATCTTACTCTAGTCATTCTTTTATTCCTGACATACCTATAGAAAGCTTTAGGGTTTTCCTTAATCCTACCTGCTAAAGACTTCTCATGTCCCCTCCTGGCTCTTCTTAGCTCTCTCTTTAGGTCCTTCCTGGCTAACTTGTAACTCTCAAGCACCCTAACTGAGCCTTCACGCCTCATCTCTACATAATCCTCCTTCTTCCTCTTGACGAGAGATTCAACTTCTTTAGTAAACCACGGTTCCCTCGCTCGACCACTTCCCCCCTGCCTGACAGGTACATACTTCTCAAGGACACGCAGTAACTGTTCCTTGAACAAGCTCCACATTTCAATTGTGCCCAGCCCCTGCAGTTTCCTTCTCCATCCTATGCATCCTAAATCTTGCCTCATCGCCTCGTAATTGCCTTTCCCCCAGCTATAACTCTTGCCCTGCGGTATATACCTATCCCTTTCCATCGCTAAAGTAAACGTTACCGAATTGTGGTCACTATCACCAAAGTGCTCACCTACCTCCAAATCTAACACCTGGCCTGGTTCATTACCCAGTACCAAATCCAATGTGGCCTCGCCTCTTGTTGGCCTATCTACATACTGTGTCAGGAAACCCTCCTGCACACATTGGACAAAAACTGACCCATCTGAAGTACTCGAACTATAGCGTTTCCAGTCAATATTTGGAAAGTTAAAGTCCCCCATAACAACTACCCTGTTACTTTCGCTCCTATCCAGAATCATCTTTGCAATATTTTCCTCTACATCTCTGGAACTTTTCGGAGGCCTATAGAAAACTCCCAACAGGGTGACCTCTCCTTTCCTGGTTCTAACCTCAGCCCATACTACCTCAGTAGACGAGTTCTCATCAAACGTCCTTTCTGCCACCATAATACTGTCCTTGACTAACAATGCCACACCTCCCCCTCTTTGACCACCTTCCCTGATCTTAATGAAACATCTAAACCCCGGAACCTGCAACAACCATTCCTGTCCCTGCTCTATCCATGTCTCCGAAATGGCCACAACATCGAAGTCCCAGGTACCAACCCATGCTGCAAGTTCACCCACCTTATTCCGGATGCTCCTGGCATTGAAGTAGACACACTTCAAACCACCTTCCTGCCTGCTGGTACACTCCTGCGACCTTGAAACCTTATTTATGACCTCACTACTCTCAACCTCCTGTACACTGGAGCTACAATTCAGGTTCCCATCCCCCTGCTGAATTAGTTTAAACCCTCCCGAAGAGCATTAGCAAATTTCCCCCCCAGGATATGGGTACCCCTCTGGTTCAGGTGTAGACCATCCCGTTTGTAGAGGACCCACCTACCCCAGAATGAGCCCCAATTATCCAGCTATCTGAATCCCTCCCTCCCGCACCATCCCTGTAGCCACGTGTTCAACTGCTCTCTCTCCCTATTCATCGCCTCGCTAGCACGTGGCACGGGTAACAAACCAGAGATAACAACTCTGTTTGTTCTAGATCTAAGCTTCCACCCTAGCTCCTTGAATTTCTGCCTTACGTCCCCATCCCTTTTCCTACCTATGTCGTTGGTGCCTATGTGGACCACGACTTGGGGCTGCTCCCCCTCCCCCTTAAGGATCCCGAAAACACGATCCGAGACATCACGGACCCTGGCACCTGGGAGGCAAAACAGCAATCGCGAGTCTCTCTCGTTCCCACAGAATCTCCTATCTGTCCCCCTGACTATGGAGTCCCCAATGACTAATGCTCTCCTCCTCTCCCCCCTTCCCTTCTGAGCAACAGGGACAGACTCTGTGCCAGAGAGCTGTACCCCATGGCTTACCCATGGTAAGTTCGCCCCCCCAACAGTATCCAAAACGGTATACTTGTTTTTGAGGGGAACAGCCACAGGGAATCCCTGCACTGTCTGACTGTTCCCTTTCCGTCCCCTGACTGTAACCCATCTACTTTTTTCCTGTACCTGAGGTGTGACTACCTCCCTGTAACTCCTCTCAATTACCCCCTCAGCCTCCCGAATGATCCGAAGTTCATCCAGCTCCAGCTCCAGTTCCCTAACACGGTTTCCCAGGAGCTGGAGTTGGGTGCACTTCCCGCAGATGAAGTCAGTGGGGACACTAGTGGTGACCCTTACCTCCCACATTCTACAGGAGGAGCATACAACTGCCCTAACATCCATTCCCACTGTTCTGAATTCCCAAACAGGCAAATAAGAAAAAACTAGTAGCCTTACCAAATCAGCGCTCAGAACCTTTTTTTTGCTTAGAGGAGGAGGATGGGTGGGAGACGCTACCTAGGTAGTGTTTCGGGTAAAGCAACCGCCCAAATATATTACCTCACTTGCTCCAAAAAAAAAGTTTGGAGATGAGTTTGTTTGGAATGAGGTGTTGAAAGCAGAGTTAAAGTCAATAAATAGGAGTCTGACGTAGGTATCCTTGTTATCCAGTAGCGGATCAAGAGAATCTGGGAGGTTGGAGTTGATGTACACCATTACCAACCTCTCAAATTACTTCATAATGATGGATGTCAGAGCCTTTGGGTGATAGTCATTAAGGCATGCTGCCTGATTTTTCTTTGGCAGTAGGATGGTAGTGGTCTTCTTGAAGCAGATGGGAATCTCATGTTGTAGTAAGGAGAGGTTAAAGATGTCTGCAAATACTCCCGCCTTCTGGTCTGTAAAGGATCTGAGTGCATGGCTCGGGAATCCATCCAGGCCAAATAAAAACCTAAAGAACTGTGGATGCTGTAAATCAGGAACAAAAACAAAGTTGCTGGAAAAGCTCAGCAGGCCTGGCAGCATCTGTGAATAAAAAATCAGAGTTAACGTTTCAGGTCCGGTGACCCTTTCTCAGAATCATTGGTGATATCCATTCCTAGGAACTTGAAGCTCTTGACCACCTGAGGAAGGGTAACTGGACCCGAAATGTTAACTCTGATGTTTTCTTCACAGGTGCTGCCAGACCTGCTGAGCTTTTCCAGCAAATCCATCCAGGCTAGTCACTTTCCATGGGTTCATTCTCAAGAAGGCCGATCTGATGTCAGCAGTGGTGACTGTGGATATAGGTGCACCCGACACTGTTGGGATAGTTGACATCATTTTGCTGATCTTCTGTTCAAAACTGACCTTCTGTTCAGGGAGGGATGCATTGTTGTCAACGGTTTTATGTGACTTTGCTTTGTAGCCCATTATATCATATAAGCCTTGCCACAGTCAACATGTGTTCGTGTGGTTAGTCTGGGACTCTAATTTAGTCTGGTATTGTCTTGTGGCATCCCTGATGGCTGAAGCATGTTTTCTACCGGAGGGATGAGATGGTCTGCTGATGAGTTTCATGAGGATCTTCCATCTGGAATTGTGGACAGTCTTCTTCTGCAAGAAAGCAGGGAATTTGGCTGTGACACTTTTGTGAAGCGATCAGAGACTTACCCTATCATGTTTAAATCACTGCGATGCAGTGTGTCAGTTGTGAACTGTGAGAAAGGAAGGGTTGCAATGGTGTTCAGTGTAAGTAGAAGGTGGTGTTGTGACATGTGGAGAAGAGTAAAGGGAGGCAGAATGGGGAGATTGTGAGCAGTGAGGTTGGAGCTGGGGAGTCCGGAGTACTGCCAATATGCTGGGTGATTAAGCATTTACAGTCATGTTGTGGGACAAAGTTCTTAGCATTGAGCTTGCCAGTGACAGACCCATAGCTTCAGGAATGTGAAGACAGAAAGGTAAAGAAATTGGTAAAACAGTTTTAAATGCAAAGCATGTACATCCCTCAATCTCATCCTTGAAGAAGACACGGTAGACATCAGAAACCTTCAAATGAGCTTAGACATGAGTCACAGAGATGTACAGCACAGATACAGATACAGACCCTTCGGTCCAACTTGTCCTTGCTGACCAGCTATTCTAAATAAATCTAGTCTTATTTGCCTGCATTTGGCCCATATCCCTCCAAACCCGTTATATTCATAAACCCATTCAGATGCCTTTTAAATGTTGTAATTGTACAGTCTCCACCACTTCCACTGGCAGCTTATTCCATACACGCACCACCCTCTGTGTGAAAAAATTGTCCCTTAGGTCCCTTTTAAATCATCTCTCATCTTAAACCTGTGCCCCTTAGTTTTGGATTCCCCCACCCTTGGGAAAAGACCTTGCATATTTACCCTATCCATGCCCCATATGGTTTTATAAACCTCTATGAGGTCACCCCTCAGCCTCCGATGCACCAGAAGCTTTTTAAAGACCTAAAGGAGAAACTGAACACTGAGTACTCCATCATACTGAAGGCAAATGCTAAACCAGTCTGCTTGTTCATATCCACTTAGAATCAAAGTCAAAGGAAATTGAGGCCAAATTCCAAAAGGGAGTCATCTCAAAACTCATGGTGCCGTGATGGTGTCATGGTGTTATGGTGTCATTCCAAAATCAAATGGATCCATTAGAATTTGTATTAATTTAACACATTTGAACAAGGTAATGCAACAAGAGATTACAGTTATGTCTGTAAACATGAGCTCAGCTATACTTGTAAATAGTACACCTTCACCAAGCTAGACATGCACAGCTGCTCCTTCAAATCTCCCCTGGATGAGACTCCAACCTGTTAATCATGATCATCACATTCTGTGGAAGCTGTTATTTTAACCACCTGCCTTTGCACACCTGAGATTTTCCTGTGGACATAGTCTAACATACTTGAAGGTTTGGAAGGTGTTTTATGTCACATGGATGATACTCTTATTCATACAGACCAGCATGACAACAGATAAAGGAGAGACTTGAGTAAGTTGTGGGATCCTGAGTTGGTACTTAGTGACAGCTCTGAATTCTCCCTCAATAATTACATTTTTGGACAAGGTTGTTCAACGAACAGCAATCATGGAAGATGGAAGCCCTCAGGCCAATTCCACCACCCAGCATAGCATGGAACTCTACAAGTTCTTGGAAATGGTGAATCCAATGGGAAAAGTCTTACTCCACTTCACCCACATTAATGAACCTCTCAAGCAATGTTTGAAGAAAGATTGGGTGTGATTTTGGACTAAGCTAAGCACCAACAAACTCATTTGACCAAATCAAAAAGATGCTTATTTTGTCTTTGTGCATTATAATCCTTCCAAGTATAATAGTGGCTACTGTATCATCCAGTAGTCTGGAAGGAACCTAATTTCAAAGTCAACATGATGGGATCAGATGGCTAGTGCACTGCCCTTCCACAAGACAAAGATATACCATGATTGAGAAAAATGTGCTCGCAATAACTTGGGCATGTGAGAAATTCGCTAAATACATTTTAGGCTCACTGTTCAAAAATGAAAGTGACCATAAGCCATTGATGAACTTATTAAACACAAAGGAACTCACAAAGATGTGTAGCAGAATCCAGAGATTTTGACTGTGAGTGATGCAGTTTTACATGGTCATGAAGTATACCCAGATGAAACATCAAATTACTGCTGACACTCCATTACGGATTCCTATCAACAGCCCAAGAGAGGAAGATTAAAAAAAAATGTAAAATGTTTAAGAATTTGAGGATTTTGCTTCCTGAACCATTCATTATGTGTGAGCCACAATGAAGAAGTTATAGTTGGGAGGGTGGTGGTGTTGTGGTATTCTTAATTGACTAGTAACCCAGAACCACAGGGTTGTCCAAAGCATGTGTTTGAAATCCCTTTATGGCTAATGATAACATTTTAATTCAGTAAAAAAATCTGGCCCAATGGTGACTGTGTAATAATTGTTGTAAAAATCCATCTGGTTCACCAATCCTTTAGGGAAGAGAATCAGCCATCCTTAGACACAGACTGACCTACGTGTGACTCCAACTCACAGAAATGTGGTTGATTTTTAATGGCAATCTGGGATATTATAGATGGGAAAAAAATTCTGGTCTGGCTAGCAAAGCCCACATCCCATGACTGAGTTAAAAAAAGGTTTAGGTATGTGATGAAAAATGTGTGCAGATCCATATGTTCTTTCTGGAGGGTTGATTGTTCAAAATATTCAGTTCAGTCATTTTGAAAGTATTAATGATTACCTCTTGGACTGCAGTAAGTGGTTGGTGGTCCTATGAACTCTCCATATGGACACTCTCCAGAGGATCTGCAAGGGACATCTGAGTACTTCCAAATATCAGGCTATGATACAGCAATCTGCAAATATATTGGCCTCATATTCTTTAGAGGACATGGTCTCCAACGGCACTACTTGTGCCACTCACTGACCGAAGCAAAAAGAACCATTCTGCCCTTTCTTTTCCAGTCAAGCCATGGGTTTAAGAGGATGGCTTTTATCATCCTAGTTAACTAGTATTCCTGATGGATTGAGATCTAGAAGCTGAACAGACCCATCTCAGAATCTATGATTATCTCCTTGAAGATCATGTTTTCCCTGCATGGAATCCTGGGGGGAGCCAACGTTTATTAATGAATGTTTCCTATCTTCAGCAGCCTCATGATGATTTTTCCATGTTACCAATTCAATGGGGTATCTTCAAGCCAGTGCAGAAGCTGAGAAGGGGAAGGACCATAAAAAAATCATCTTGAGAAAGAATGATGACGTTCATTTAGCCCCACTCAATTAATACTCCACACTGTTACAGAATGATTTCACTCCATGCCAGCTTTTGATGGTTTCAGACTGCAAACTTAGTTCATCTAAAGAAAAGTCATACCAGATTGGAAGCATTAACTGTTTCTTGCTCCACCGATCCTGCCAGACATGCCAAATTTCTCCAGCATTCTCTGAGTTTGTATCAGATTTCCAACATCCACAGTGTATTACCTTTATTTACCCCACTTTTCCCAGGCACTAATGTCAAATAACACCATGAACAAGCTTGAGAGAAAGAGACTTTGTAGCACTGACTAAGTTTGCACTTTCACCCTGAGCCATGGGTTGGCAAAATACCCCTTGGAAAAGGGGGCCCAGGTATAGCTCAGGGACCAGCACAAAGGCATTGCTCATTAGCCAAGATCATACCTTGTCTGAACATCAAATGGCAGCATTCAAAATAAAAAGAAAACCCTGACTTTGCTAAAAAAAAGAGGTAAATGATTATAGGACCTGCCAACCCTGAGCCTGAGCAGAAACTGTAACAACACAGCCAGAGACAAATGCTGAGGAATCTCAGAAATAATATGGATGCAACGACCCTCTACAGCCTCCCAATGAACTCTGTATACCTTCAGGGTGATTGGTTAGTGGAGAGTTGTGGAAATAGTGTACATAGTTGATGGGCATAAAGCATTGGGGGAGAGGTGGAGTAAAGAGTTAATTATAGTTTAGGAATAGCACGTATGAAAGAAGTGACATGATACTGGATCCTTAGAGTTTAGGCTTCCAGAACATCTCCAGTCTCACTGTTCTTAATTATGTTTAACATAGCTTGTTAATGTTCATTTACAAGAGTGTAGACCTGAACTTACTACTATACAATACCAATCGTCTCTGTAACGGAGAGAGGTAGCTAGGCTGCTTTATGGACAATGGATAATTACCACTTGCTTGGTTACTACATCAGCTGATCTTCACAGATAGCTGGTCTCAGGCTCAGCTGAATAGGACTGTGCTTTGCTTGTATTTTATAATATCCGCTCAATGTCAAGCTTTATCAGGACCTTTTCCCTTGATCCGTTTATAGAAGATGATCATTCGGAACAAATGTTTGCTTTTACCCATGCGGCAGGATGGGTTTGTCTGACAAGATTGCTTATAACAGTCCCACCAACTTGACCTTGCATAATCAGATTGCTGCACATTGAATGAAAAATATCAGTGCTTTTTTAATGGTTTGGGTGAGGAGGATGTCTTTTAAAAAGCCAAGTGCGATTTAAATCCCTGAAGTTTAATGACATTGATAAAGGACTGTAGCAGAGTCAGCAAAAGTTGAGCCACGATAAGTGTAAATGAGGTTTTAACAATTGTTTATTATTATTAGTCAGTAGTTACCCCTGTTCTGTGTCTATGTGGATAAAAAGCTGGTGGTCAGAAATATGTATGTATAGTTCAGCAAAATTCGTTGCACTATGCTGTGGAACTGGTTCGGAGACCATGACACTAGCTATTACACTTCAAGACTGCCTCACAGTAGCATTATTAACCAGTAGGAGACATGAGGGCAGATGATCAAAAGCTTGGTGAAAAAGGTTTTTAAGGAATGTTTAAAGGACAAAATTGAGGTGGAGAGGTTTAGGGAGGGAATTCCAGAGCTTGGAGACTAGACAACCGGGTGCACGGCCCCCACGTGGAGCCGATTATATTTGGGGGGTGCACAAGAGGCCAGATTTAGAGGGGCACAGCGACCTCAGAGAGCTAAGGGCTAGAGGAGATTACAGAGTTTGGGGCAGTGAGGTCATGGAGAGAATCAGAGCAAGAATGAGATATGTACAATCAAGATGTTGCTGGACTAAGAGCTGATGTAGGTGAGAAATGGGTGAGGAAATGATTGTCCCTATGATGGTCCTTGTACTTGTATTGCTGACTAACATTCGTTGTGTGGATCATATTCAAAGAAGGTGAATGAGGGGGCTCCACCTCAATAACCGTGTGAAAGGAGGGAACACACAGGTTAAATCCAAATATAAAATCATATTAAAAAATAACCTCTATTTCTTCACTCCTGAAATGATTCGGATATAGAGGTCACATGGGATTGAGTAGAATCAGAACATTGCTAGCTTAAATGCATTGTTCATACCTCGCTCGTCCCTTCTGACCAAAGATCTGGAGCTTAGCTCCAAGTGCCATTAGCTAATCTTTCACCTCCTTCCCTGTCCGTTCCAGAATGTTCTGCAGTTGGCTGCTTGGTTTGGGCAGTGCAGAGACTCAGTACAATGATTTAGTTGCTATTGGTCACCCAGTCAGAATGGCAGAGAATTTTTATGTAGTAAGGTGGGACAAGGTGAATGCTTGTAGTGTTCATAACAAATTAGATTAATTAACAGCACAAATATGCATTAAGGATATGATCTAATAGCCATTATGGGGACATGATAACAAGGAGACCAAAACTTGGAACTAAATATTCAGCGATATGTGATTTTTTAAACGGACATGGAAGAAGGAAAGGGTGGTGGTGTTGCATTGTTACTAAGGCGTAGAATAAGTATGACAGCTAAGAAATCATCTTGGATCAGAAGATGTAAAATCCATCTAGGTGGGGTAAGAAATAAAAAAGGGAAGATGACACTGATAGAAGTAGTCTATACACCCCATAATTAGCTATATCATGAGATAGAGAATAAATCAGGAGATAATGAAAGCATATAACAAAGGCAGAACATTAATCATGGGTGACTTTAATCTTCATGTAGATTGGAATAGTCAAAGTGTTAGAGAAAGCCATGAGGAAGAATTCATACAGTTTGGACCAGTGTCATACTGGGCAGCATTGGTGCCATCTGTATTGGCAAGGTCCAGTGAGGGCTCACAGATGCAAGGGCATCGGTGGAGGCAAGATGGTGCTGAAGAGTGGTGACTTGCGTTCCAGCGGTGGCGGTGTGGTGAAGGAGGCTCGTGCCTGGCCACCATGGCCCATGGCAGAGCACTTATCAAGAAAATTGGACACTTTTTATTTATTTTTTCATTTCTGCCTTTATATTCTATTTTGGTCTATTTTTCTGTGTTTAAAGATGGCGCCGGAGAGTGGCGACACTATACAGCACTTTTCACTGTATTTTTGTAACAAGATATGCATGACAATAAATAAATCAAATCAAATCAAAAAAACATATTCAGCACAGTTTCATAGAGCAATAAGTTGTGGATCAAGTCAGGGATCAGGCCATTTTGGATTTGGTAATGCACAATGAAACAGTTTCAATAAATGATCTCCGGGTAAACGATCCCCTTGGAAACAGTGACGATAACATGATATAACTTAGTAAATTCATTTGCAAGGGAGGAACTTGAGTCGGAAGCAACTATGCTAAACTTAAATAAGGGCAATTGCAAAAGAATGAGGGCAGAGCTGGCTGGAGGAGACTGGGGAATGAGTTTAGTAGCAAAGACGGTTAAGGAACAATGGCAGACATTTATGAAAATAATTCGTGGTTCACAGCAGTGACATATTGTAATGAGAAAGAAGAAACCTAAGAATGGTATAAATCAACCATGGTTAACCAAGGAAAAAAGGGACAGCATCAAATTGAAAGAAAAATGAATGCAATGTAGCAAAGATTACAAGATTGTGAAAGTTTTAAAAACCAGCAAAAGGATGACCAAAAAATAAAGATGAAGGAAAATAAACTGTGAGGGTAAACTTGTGAGTAATATCAAGATAGCAGCAAGAGCTTCTTTAAACATATAAAAAGAAGGAGAGAAGCTAAAGTGAACATAGGCTTCTTGAGAATGAGGCTGAGGAAACAATAAAAGGGAGCCAAGAAATTGCAGAAGAGTTAAATAAATACTTTGCATCAGTTTTCAAAGTAGAATACACTAATAGCATTCAATTTCACAAATACTAAATAGTCAAGGGGCAAAAGGAGGAGATAAATACAATAACTATCACTAGAGAAAATGTGGTAGGAAAACTAATGGGGCTGAAGACTAATAAACCCCTTGGACCTGATGGAATGTATTCTAGGACACTAAAGGAAGTAGCTACAGAGGTAGCGGATGCACTATAGTAATCTTCCAGGAATCTTTAGATTCTGGAAAAGTCCCCAGAAGATTGGAAAACTGGCAAAGTTGTACCCTTATTTGAAAGGGAAGGAGACAAAAATCAGTTAGCAATAGGCCAGTCAGTTTAACCTCTGTAACAAAAACAGAAGTTGGTGGAAAAGCTCAGCAGGTCTGGCAGCATCTGTGAAGAAAAAGATCAGAGTTAACGTTTCGGGTCCGGTGACCCTTCCTCTGAGGAAGGTCACTGGACCTGAAACGTTAACTCTGATTTTATCCTCACAGATGTTGCCAGACCTGCTGAGCGTTTCCAGCAACTTCTGTTTTTATTCCTGATTTACAGCATCCGCAGTTCTTTCGGTTTTTATTTAGTTTAACTTCTGTTATTGGGAAAATGTTAGCGGCTGTTGTAAAGAATGTAATAGCAGAGCATTTACAATCACATCATGTGATCAAGCAGAGTCATGAAGACTGAGTTTAGAATACAGTGGAGGGGGTATTCAGGGTGGCACCCTGTAACTTATGGTTTTATCACAAGGATCAGTGCTGGCACCGCAATTATTTACAATATTATTGAGTTAGATGAGAAAAATGAATGTACTGTAGCAAGGTTTGCAGATGGCACACAAATAGGTGGGAAGGTGATTGGTGAGAATGATGCACATTGTCTGCAGAGAGATATAGTCAGGTTAATCAAGTGGGCAAAAACTTGCAGAAAGCTACAGAATGATAGAGTGAATATGGAGAAAATGTTTCCACTGGTAGGAGAGGCTAAGATTTGAGGGCACAGCCTCAGACTGAATGATGATCCAAGAACTGAGATGAGGAGTCCATCTGCCATACCTTGGCTCATCTGATCAAGATTCCATTGTACACTGAGCTAACCTTCTTCGCTGCCCACTATACCTCCAATCTTGGTTTCATCTATAAACTTACTAACCATACCTGCTATGTTCACATCCAAATCATTAAATAAATGGAAAAGCAGTGGACCCAGCATCGATCCTTTTGGCACAACACTGGTCATAGACCTCCAGTCTGAAAAGCAACCCCCCACCATCACCCTCTGTCTTCTATGGAGTTGACAAACACATCAGCCTTGATTGAATGGTAGAGCAGACTTGATGGGCCAAATGCCTAATTCTGCTCCTATATTTCATGGTCTTATGGATCAGAGCATTTTGGGCCATTAATCACGAAAGGCTACCATCCACGTTCAGTGGGTAGAAGCGAATAGAAATGGAATCTTGACCTATATTTCATAGGAAATGGATTATGAAAATCAGGAGGTTTTGCTAAAACTATACAAGACACTAGTTAGACCTCATCTGGAATACTGTGAACAGTTTTGGGCTTCGTATCTAAGGAAAGGTGCACTGTCATTGGAAGCAGTCCAAAGAAGGGTCACCACAGATGATTCCAGGTATGGAGGGACTGTCTTGTGAGGAGAGGGTGAGTAGATTGAGAGGTGACTTAATTGAAACATACAAGATGCTTAGGAGACTTGATAGGATAGAGTGGAAAGGTTGTTTTCCCCTACTGGGAGAGTCTTGAAGGCAGAAGGCACACAATCTCAATATAAGGGGTCGCACATTTAAGTCAGAGATGAGAAGGAATTTCTTCTCTCTGAGGGTAATGAATCTGTGGAATTTTTCACCACAGAGGACTACAGATACTGGGTCATTAAATATATTCAAGGCTGAGAGACAGATTTTTAATCAGCAAAGGGATTCATGGGTTATGGGGAAAAGACAGGAAAGTGGGGTCGAGGATAATCAGATAAGCCATGATCTCATTGAATGGCAGAGCAGATTTGATGGGCTGAATGGCCTAGTTACGCTCCTGTGTTTAATGATCTTATGGATGTAGCAGATGGCCTGTAGTGGGCAGGCAAGACTGGAAAGTTTAAGTTACAAGAAGATGCTGGATAGGTTGGGACTTTTTTTCCTGGAGGATAGAAGGCTGAGGGGTGACCTTACAGAGGTTTATAAAATCATGAGGGGCATAGATAATGTGAATAACCAAGGTCCTTTTCCTAGGGTACAGGAATTCAAAACTAGAGGGGAATCTAGAATCTAGAGGGAACTAGATTTAAGGCGAGAGAGGAAAGATATAAAAGGGACCTGAGGGGCAGCTTTTTCACACAGAGGGTGGTGCGAATATATGGAATGGACTGCCAGAGGAAGTGGTAGAGGTGAGTACAATTTCAACATTTAAAGGACATTTGGACAGGGACTTGAATAGGGAAGGTTTAGAGGGATATAGGAATGCAGGCAAACGGGTCTAGCTTAGGAAACCTGGTCAACATAGACAAGCTGGACTGAAGGGCCTGTTTCCGTGCTGTATGATTCTGTGACTTTATGACAAAGATCCCATGAAAGTGTGCATTCTTTCAGTTCCCTTGCTTTAAACTGAAGGATAGATCATTCAGAAGTAATGGATGAGACATTAAAAATCGGTTACCTTGCCTGTCACACAATTCCTAGGAGAAGCTGTGTGAGGTATTCTATATTCTTTGGAATATACAACTGCCATGGGGAGAGATCATGTGATAAAGTTCTTTGTGTATCTGACAGCTGGATTTAAACTTGCAGAAATTGATATAGGGCTATATTAGTAGCTGCCTTGCCCCATCACCCTTTCTCTGTGATTTCTGAAGAAAACTTTGAGCCCTGTATGTGGCTCTTGGCTGGAAAAGGAAAATCTCAAAGGAAGATTTCAAGCTAGCAACATTGATTCCTAGAGAAGTGGGTTTTAACAATAAATCTAATTCTGTACTTATTTAACTCAAGAATACCTTTCTGACTTATTTGGTACAAACTGCACACGGTCAAAAACATAGTGAATTCCCAGCATCCTTTTAAAAATTCAAAATTACAGCCAAACAGAGGAGAAAGGAAAAGTAGTCTACCATCACCATTTAAAAAGACAGATTAACTTTCATTACAAAGCACATAATTACACAGTCTTGACACCAGCCTGGAGATAACACTCTGCTCTAGTAGGACTTGACAACATGCTGACATTTTGCAGCCGTGCTACAATACAAAACAATTGCTCGCCAGAGTCTGGGCTCTATTTTGCACAGCTTGATTGATCACAAGTAATTCATCTTTGAAATCTGCTGTCTTGCTGCTCAGTGGGAAATTTGAGTCCCAGGCACAGGAGAGTGAGAGGGTGTGATGAAAACAGCACATTCTGGGCTCTCTCTATGTGTAAGCCCCCTAGCCAATACCCACTCAGGTAGGGTAGCTGTGTGAGATGGCTCAGACAGTAGGCAGGTTACAGCCATCTACAGATCCGGTAACAGCCAGACCCCTTTAGTCCTGATGATCCAGCAGTGACTGACACTGGCTGGATGGTTAGGCATTATAAAATTCAAATATGCACTCAGTGTTGGCGCAGTAACTTCCCTCTCCTGTAAACTCAGGATGACGGTGCTGCTGGCAAACACACAAAGGCAAACATATACAAGCAGTTAGGCTGCTGCTGGGAACTCTGTGTCCATACCTGTTTAAATCTGGATCTGAACAAAACCACACATATGACCGCAGTCGCTGTGATACAAATCAGCCTGGTCTAACACCTGGTCCTTTCCAAACATCACTGTCCCTGATAGCAAGTGATAGCTCACACTGAAAAATGTGTTCATTAATTTAGGAGGTGTGTCACAGCAATACTTATTCAATGATGTTAGATGAATGAATTCAATGAATAGAGGGAGGATCAATGGCCTAGTGATATTATCACTAGATTAGTCATCTGGAGATGCAGTTAATGTTCTGGGAACCTGGGTCAAAATCCCACCACAGCACCTGGTGGAATTCGAATTCTACAAAAATTTGCAAATGTCTATTGTCACGAAAAACCCATCTGGTTCACTGACAGTAGGAACTGCAGATGCTGGAGAATCTAAGACAACAAGGTGTGGAGCTGGATGAACACAGCAGGCCAAGCAGCATCAGAGGAGCAGGAAAGCTGACGTTTCGGGTCTGGAC
>NC_063350.1:54218475-54223422 GCF_021869965.1 Rhincodon typus
CCCATCTGGTTCACTAATGTCCTTTAGGGAAGGAAACTGCCATCCTTACCTGGCCTGGCCTACATATGACTCCAGACCCACAGCAATGTGGTTGATTCTCAACCTGCCTTCTTGATAGACAGGAATGGGCAATGAATGCAGGCCTCACCAGTGACACCCACATCCTGTAAATGAATAAAACAAAAATGTTTAACCTATTCTGTCAGCTCAGGGAACACCACCATGAAGGAATTTATAAGGTGCACATATAGGTGCACTATACTGTCAAGATCAATCTTTAAAACAGGCCCCATGGTGTTGAACCTCCATTTCATCGACAAGCAAAACTCAATGTGTGATGTGTGCTGTAAGTGACAATAGCAGGGCATTCAGACCTCTGCTCCTTTACTATAGTCACCACTTTGGTGAAATATAGTAGACCAGGGATTGACTGTAGCCCCAGTGGGTTTGCAGTATCATTTGCTTTGCTATTAAAAGCTAACAGCCTTGAATCCAGCATCTGGATCAGCCTTGGAGGAATTACTGCACTGGTGGTACATTCTGAGATTTGGCCAGCTCTTTTTGGAAAGTTATTCATCAACACAACATCCATTGTTTACTTCTGGCCTCTCAATTCACAAACCTTCTGAGGAGAATTAAATCCCACAATGAAAATGGCCAGTGCGTCAGGGGTTGTGTTCGAACTGTATGTTCAAAAACCAAACAGAAAATTCTAGAGGCTTTGCAGAAAGACAGAGAGGGAAAAATGGAGTAATCAGACTCGTGTTTTCCTTACAAGGCCATAGGCTACACTTAGTAAATAAAACAAAACAAACATCAGTTTTTAATAACTCCCTCTACCCCACGCAATACTGCTTGGAACTCCATAATGCCTAGTTGCTTTAGTCACAGAAAGTCACAAAACTCACTGTTTTCCTGCTTGCTCAGAGTTCAAGTGAGGGAGAGGAAAGGTGTGGGGACTTCGTATTCTGGAACCACATCCAAAACCTAAGTATAGGTGCACAGCAAGGACAGAAGACATGGTATCACCCTCGAACAGCAGTGCTTACTGCCTAGGATTGTTGTATAATGGGTCTCCCACAGTGATTACAGGTTCCAGTTTGTTTGGCTCCAATTCTACATCCTCATATTTTTGGATGTGCTGTGGACTTGGCTGGATGGTTAGGCACTATAAATTTCTTAAATACGTGCTGGATATTGGCACAACAGCTTACCTCTCCAGTCAGCCCAGAGTGACACTGCTGCTGGCTAACATTGCTAAAGATTGCCCCATCTCCAAACCCACCGAGGCCCAGTGATTGCACTGAGGTTATCTGCCAAGATTGAGATTTAACACAGCTCAGAATCACAACTCGCTATGGAGCACACAAGGGAGTTTACATCACAGAATTAACAAGCATCCACTGGGGTGCACAAAGCCTGCTATTGGACTGCGGCACAGAGCAGACCTTTTCCAAAAAAATGAAATTTCAAGTACCTGGTCAGAGCAGGCAATGGAAGATTTAACATAGCTCAATAGGTCCTGACCATATGCTGCTGATGGTCCTGTCCAGTGCTCCCTCTGCTGATGTGAAGTGATCATTGGGAATTAATTCTGTGCTGCAGCATAAGGCATGATTAGTAGGATCATAACCTGTGCTAAAAAGGTCAGCAATACCTGTGTCCATTCGCTCACTTCATTGAAATGTCTCTGAGCTTTGATGAACTGTTAGTTTATTTAGCTCCCCATTTTCAAGCATTTTTATTCTTCAGATAAACATTCCCGCATCCACATTGTCCACAAAGAGGGAGTGACTGACCTCTACCCGTCTCCACTCTGTGTCATCTGTACCCTGTGTAATGCTGCATCTGGTGTCACTCTCTGTATCTAATTACTGTACCTAGAACCACTCCAAAACCAGTGGCTTTGCTCCCGATGCCACGCCATACCCAGTGTCATTCTATACCCAATACTGTTCTAACAACAATTTATATTTTTACAGCACCTATAATGTGCTGGAACATCTTGATGTGCTTCATAGGAATACTGTAAAACAAAATATGACCCTGGGATGATAGTAGGTCAGAGACAAAAATCTCATCCTAAAGTGATAGGTTGTAGAAAGTTTCTTAAAGGAAGAAAGTGATGTGGAGACGTGGAAAGGTTTAGGGAGATCCCAGAGCCTGGAACCTCAACAATTGAAGACATGGCACCAATGCTGGACTGAACAAAATATATCTGGGGGTGGGGCAGAGCCCAGAACAAGAGAAGTGCAGAGAGTGCAGGACTGGGTGTGATTCACAGAGATTGAGAGGGAAAAGATCATGGAGGGATTTGAAAACAAGGATGAGAATTTTAAAGCTGTTGCTTGATAGTGAGCCATGAACAAGGCAGAATGGGACTTTCTGTGAATTCAGGCATGAGCAGCAAAGTTTTAGATTACCTGAGGTTTATGGAGGGTGGTGTAGGAGACCAGCTAAAATTGGGTTGCAGTAGTTGAGTCCAAGGATAATAAATCATGACTGAGGACTTTAACAGCAGATGAGCTGAGACAGTGATAAAGTCAGGTGATGTTACTGAGGTTGAAATAAGTAGTCTCAGTGATGGCATGAATATGAGAGTAGAAGCCAATCTTAGGATTGAAGGTGACATTGAACTTGTGAACTGACTGACTTAATCTCAACCTATTGCCAGGGTGAGGGATAGAGCCAGTAGCTAGGAAATGGACTTTGGAGTGAGAACCAGAAACAACAACTTCAGTGTTCAGTCTTCCCTGCAGAGCTGATTCCTGCTCTGAAGTTTCTGGATGTTGGATAGGCAGAGTGATAGTTTAGCAATGGCGGAACTTTTGAGAGATGTGGCGATGAGGTAGAGCTGAGGGACCTCCATGTACTTGTGGAAACTAATGCTGTCTTCAGATGACGTCATGGAGGGGCAGTTTGCAGGTGAGAAATAATAAGGGCCAAAGAAAGATCCTAGCTATGCGATGCTATTTCATGCTTGGTGCATTCTATATCCAGTGTCATTTTGTTCCCTGTGCTATTCTGAACACTGCAGAGCCAAGATTACTTCAACTGGACTTTCCAATCCCATGACATCTGCCATTTAGAATGGCAAGGACAGCAGGTACATGGGAACACGACCACTGGCAAGTTCCTGTCCAAGCCACTCACCATCCTGATTTTGGAAATATATCACTGTTTCTTCACTGTTGCTGTGTCAAAATCTTGGAGTTCCCTCATAAACAATATCGTGTGTGTGCCTACAGCACATGGACTGCAGTGGTTCAAAAAGACAGCTCACCACCACCTTCTCAAAGGCAGCTAGGCATGGCCAATGAAGGCTAGCCTAGCCAATTTTATCTATATCCTGTGAATGAATAAAAAGAGCCTTCCGTACCCAGTGTTATTCTGCATTCAGTGCTGTTCTATGCCAAATACCATCCTGTTTCTATTATCATTCTGGAACAATTGACAGAATGTACACAAAATGTTTATCAAGTCTAATAACATCAGAACACCATCTGTGTGCTCAACCTTTTTCTGGCAATGACCGTTGTTACAATGATGGATCAGTATTTCTCGACACGTTTACTTTTAATTTCAAAATGTGCTGCTTTTAAAAGGAGGTCTGCTACAGAAAATGAATGGATTTAAATTCTGTGACTGTCTGGAAAAGGCTTTTATGAAGCCCATGGAATGACACAACACACACACACACAGGGAATCTTCAAACATGGAGAGACTTCATTATAAAAGTAATGAGAGGATGAAAATCTATCCCCCCTTGGCAGAAGACTGTCTTGCAGTCGTGTCTGTTTTACCCTCCAGGAATAAACAAAAAGGTTAAAAAGCCAGTTTCAATACTACTGCAATGGACTGGTTGGACTGAACGCTCTTGTTCTATGATTTCTATCACAGTTGAGGAATTACCTGTGTTGCAGGCAAAGGAAGATTCTCTCTCACTCTGAATACAGCAAACCAGTGAAGAAAGGGAGTCAGGACAAAGGACCTTCAATCTGCCTACAAAATCGAGAATCTCAAAAGAACACTTCTGGTAACCTCCAGTGCCATGGCTGTAAGTCTCAGCTATCGACTCTTCGTGACCAATTCGGAAACTAATCTATATCTCTAAGACTTCTATCCTTTTGCACTTGCCTCGTATTTATAATCTGTGTGAATGTAGGAATATAAGAATGAGAGTAGGCCATTCAGCCCATTGAGTTGCTATTCAATGTAACCTTTGCTGAAGTTCTGAAGAAAAGTCACACTGGACTCAAAACATTATCTCTGTTTTTCTCCCCACAGATGCTCTCAGATCTGCTGAGTTCCTCCAGCATTCTCTGTATTTGCTTCACTAATTTTTGATTTATAAACTCACACTTCGTTACCTTAAGAAAACCTGGCTAAATTGGCTCTTTTTAACGCATAATAAGTTCTTTTAGGTCTGGGAGAAAGTTAATCACAAGGGAAGGAATCCTTTTAAGTTAATCTTATTACAATCAACTAAGAGTGTGTGTGAATAAAGAAGGGGAGCCAGGTCATCCCTCTTTACCCTGAAGCTTAACATTTTGGGGTATCCCATCTGGAACTATAACAAATTGGAGAACTTGCTTGGGCTCTTATCGGAACAGATCCTTTGCTGCACCACTAATGGCATTGCTCTCAGATCATTAATGGTAATATTCCTTTCTCTTTCCTTTCTATCTCTCCATCTTTCTCACCTTCATTAAAATGAGGTTGACAAATTTCCCGCTTTCCCCACACTTTTAGTCACCTATCCAAACTTTTCTTCTTTCATTGGTGTCAAATTTTCTTGCAAATGCACCTGCCAAGCACTCGGGTGTGTTTTAGTACATTGAGGTGCTGCATAAATGAAGGTTGTTGTTGCAACACCAATTCATTTACTTAGTTAGTGTGTAGCAGTTGGGTCATGCCTTTCCGGGAGACTGAGTCTCAGACACTGTC
>NC_063350.1:54223432-54234906 GCF_021869965.1 Rhincodon typus
CCCACAGGGTTTGGTGACTGTGACATTTGAAGTTGTAAGAGCTGCTCCGGGGAGCAGTTCGAAGGAGTGAGACACCCACAGCTGCAACCTGTGTTGTGTTAAGAGTTTGGAACGTGCAACCCTGTGTTCCAACTGGCTGCGGCTTTCACTGGAGCCTGGCCAGAGGTCAGTGTGGACATCCCCCAGGCTCTCGCAACAACCCCACTGAGTCCAGCACACAACCAGCTGGGCTGCTTTCAAGGGGAACAAACACAGCCCAATCTACATTGAATGACATTTTTAATCCACTCTGTTTGTGTTCTGCCTTCGCAGCATTGACTTTTGCTGGGCTGCATTTCTGCAGAGAAGCTGATCTTCTGGCGCAAACCCAAGTGAGGTTCTACCTATGCCATTAAGGATAACAGTATAGATCACATTGAGTCTGTACTCACATGTGCACATGCAGTCACATACATAGATGTACACACAGGCACATGCACACAGAGGCATATTTACTGACAGAGGAACATATTCACACACGAAGGTACCCATTTACATACATAGAGGTACATACAAAGCATAGAACAGTACATCACAAGAGCAGGCCTTCGGCCCACCATGTCTGTGCTGACCATGATGCCATTCTAAAATAATCCCATCTGCTTGCACACGGTCTGTATCCCTCTATTCCCTGCCTGTTCATGTCTCTGCTTAAATGCCTCTTAAATTCTGCTAACTTATCTGCTTCTATCACCTTCCCAGCAGCATGTTCCAGGCACCTACTATCCTTTGTGTAAAAAACCTGCCTTGCACATCTCCTTTAAACTTTTCGTCTCTCGCTTTAAATCTATGCCCCCTATTATTTGACATTTACACCCTGGGAAAGAGACTCGGACTTTCCATCTTATCCATCTCTCTCATAATTCCATATATTTCTATCAGGTAGCCCCTCAGCCTCTCCTGCTCCAGTGAAAACAATCCAAATTTGTTCAACTTCTCCTTCTAGCTACTACACTCCATTTCAGGCAACATCCTTGTAAACCTCTATTGTACTCTCACCAAAGCCTCCACATCCTTTTTGTAGAGTGGTGATCAGAACTGCACACAAATACTCCAAATGTGAACTAACTAAAGTTTTATAAAGCTGCAACATGACTTGCTAAGTTTTATACTCAGTGCCCCAACTGATGAAGACAAGCATGCCATATGCCTTCTTTACCATCTTATCCACTTGTGTTGCCACGTTTGGGGAGCTATGGACTTGAACCCCAAGATCCCTCTGTATATCAATGTTCCTAACAGTCCTGCCATTTACTGTATATTTTCCTCTTGCATTTGACCTCCTGAAGTGCGCCACCTCACACTTGTCTGGATTAAATTCTATCTGCCATTTCTCAGCCCAATTTTCCTGCTCATCTGTATCCTGCTGTATCCTCTGACAATCTTCCTCATTGTCCACAACTCCACAGATTTTCATGTCATCTGCAAATTTATTTATTAAACCACTTACATTTTCATCCGGATCATTTATATGTATTACAAACAACAGAGGTCCCAGCACTAATCCTTGCGGGACACCACTGGTCATAGATCTCCAGTCAGCAAAACACCTCTCCACAACTACCCTCTGTCTTCTATGGCCAAGTCAATCTTGTATCCAATTTACCAACTCACTGAGGATCCCATGTGACTTAATCTTCTCGAATAGTCTACCATGAGGGACCTTGCCAAATTCAACATCCACTGATCTACCCTCAATCATCTTTGTCACTTCCTTAAAAAAACTCAATCAAATTTGTGAGACAAGACCTCCCCTACTGACTACCCTTAATTAAGTCCGTTCTTTTCTAATTGTGAGGAAATCCTATCCCTAAGAATCTTCTCCAATAATATCCCTCCTACTGATGTAAAGCTCATGGCCTATAATTGCCTGAAATATCCTTGTTGCTCTTCTTAAACACCAGAACAAGATTGGCTATTCTGCAGTCTTCTGGGACCTTGCTGTGGCCAAAGAAGATACAAAGATTTCTATCAAGGCTCCAGCAATCTCCTCCCTTGCCTCCTTCAGTATCCTGGGATAGAGCCCATGTGTTTTCAAGACACCTGACAGTCTGAAAATTTAGAGACAGGGAAGGAATTGAGAGAGGTGGTGGTGATGTCAAACTGGGTTTTGCCAGAGGACATACGAAGGTGAATCCTGTGTTTTTAACTGATGTTGCCAAGGGCAGCATGTAGATGAGAAATAAGAGGCAACCAAGGATTAATCCTTGATGGACATCAGAGGTAATTGTGCTTCTGAACATTGACATGCCCTGGAAAGTTGACATACTGCTCCCTAATCTTACCATCATCCATATCCTTTTCCTTGATGAATACAGGTGCAAGGTATTCATTAAGGATCTCACCCACTTACGCAGGCTCCATGCATAAATTCCGTCCTTTGTCTTTGTGTAGACCTACCCTTTCGCTAGCTACACTCTTGCTCCAAATATGCGTATAAAATACCTTGGGATTATCCTTAATCCTACTTGACAAGGACATTTCATGGCCCCTTTGAGCCCTCCTAATTCCTCATGTGCAGTGGTATGATGGTATACAAACATATTTGTATGTACATAAGACACAGTAAGGCACACCATCACAATCAGAGGCACACATACACGTGGAGAGTCATTCAACTCACTGTCAGAGAGATAGACGTTCACACATAGACATGAATGGAACTTAATGCTTCAAATTTCTACCCAAACAAAGATACGGACAGTATTTACTGCATAACAATTTACATTTATATCCTATCTTTAATACAATAAAACATCCCACTTTCACAGGAGCTCTATGAAACAAAATATAACACAAAGTCTTATAAGAAGATGTTAGGACAAGTGGCATAAAGCTTCATCAATGCAGTAGATTTTAAGGTGTTTCTGAAAGGAAGGAATATAAGGGAATTCCAGAGCTTGGGATATTGGTAACTGAAGGCATGGCCACCAGTGGTGGAGTGATTAAAATCAGGGATTTTCAAGGTCAGAATTAGAGGTGCACAGAGATCTCCGAGTGTTGTGGGGTTGTTGACGAGATTTCAGAGTCAGTGACGGGCAGCGCCATGGAGAGATTTGCAAGTAAGGATAAAAATTTGAAAACTGGAGTGCTGCTGGACTGAGAGCCAATGAAGGTCAGTGAGCTCTGGGCTGATGGGTGAATGGAACTTGACAGGACGTGGGCAGTACAGACTGTATGATATCCTGTTTATGGACGTTAGAACATGGGAACCTAGCCAAGAGTGTGTTGCAATTGTCGAGTCCTAGAGATAACAAAAACCTGGACGAGAGTTTCAGCAGTAGATGAGCAGACAGAGGAGTGATGCTGGGTTACAGAGGTGGAAATAGCTGGGTCCAATGATGGCACACATTGGAAGCATATATTGAGGTTAACTATGATGCCAACAACTATGATCCTATGATACAAACTGTCTGGTTCAGCTTTGGGACTTTCCGAGAAAAGTGATGACATTGGTATTGAGGGACATTATTTTTGGTGGGGCTTGAAGACACTGGGTTCAATCTTCTTAGTACTTATTCTGAAGAAATTTCTGCTTATCCAGTACAGCATATTGAAAATCAGCCTGACAATTTAGAGGCAGGGAAAGAATCGAGAAAGGTGTTGGTGATGTAGGGCTGGGTTCTGTTAGTGTACGTACAAAATTAAATCCTGTGCTTTTAACTGATGTTGCCAGGGGCATCATGTAGATGAGAAATAGGAGGAACCAAGGATTGATCCTTGATGGAAATCAGATGTAATGGTTTAAAAGCAGGAAGAGAAGCCATTGCCAGTGTGTCTGTGGCTATAACTGATTAATAAAGATGGAATCCCAGATAGCTGGGTAGAGGGATGAATTCTATTGTCAAAGGTTTAAGACACTTTCATAAGGACCAAGAGAGAAAGTTCACTTTGTCACAGGATATTAGTTGTGAATTTCCTTAGAGCTGTTTCATAACTAAGTCAGGGCAAGGAGGGATTCAGGAGTTTCTGGAAAGTAATAAACTGATTTGGGATGTGACAGACATTCTAGGACTTTGGGAAAGACACGGACATTGAAGATGGAACTGAAGTTTGCAAGAGGAGAGTGATCAATGTTTGATTATATTGAGGAGAAATAGTGGCAGATTTGAAAGAGGGAGGGATAGCCCCTGAGGAGAGAGAATCATTAGTAACAATATCAGTTAACATTAGCTCAGTACAACTGAACTGTCTTAATGTATCCAGTAGTTTAGTGGGAATGGGAAGTTCAGTCTCAGTGATAAGATGGACTCAGAGAAGATTGGGGTGAAACAAGAAAGAAACTAAAGAAGGATTTGTGTTCAGTGCAGGGGTGGTGGTAACTCACACAGTTATAATGGTCCACAACACAGAAAAATGCTCTTCAACCCGTCAACTCTTGCTGGTAAAAAACAGCCACCTAACTATTCCAATCCTATTTTCCAGCACTTGGCTCATAGCCTTGTATGCCTTGGTATTGCAAATGCACATTTAGATAGTTCTTCAATGTTATGAGGGTTTCTGTCTTTACCACCATAACAAGAAAGTGAGCTCCAGATTCCCACCACCCCCTGGGTGAAAAAGGTTTTCCTCACATTTCCTTTTAACCATTACCCCTTAGCTTAAATTCCCTGGTCATTGATCCCTCCACCAAGAGGAAATGTTTCTTCCTGCTTACCCTGTGTCTATGTCGCTCATAATTTTATACATCTCCATCATGTCCCTCTCAATCTCCTTTTCCAAGGAAAACAACCCCAGCCTGTCCAATCTCTCCTCATAACTAAAATGTTCCAGCCCAGGTAACATCCTGACAAATCTCCTCTACATCCTCTCCAGTGCAATCACATCCCTACTCTGATGTGGATTCCAGAACTGCAATACTCTAGCTGTGGCCTAAACAACATTTTATACAGTTCCAATATAACCTCCATGTTCTTAAACTCCATGACCTCCTAATAAAGGCTAAAATTCTATATGCCTCCTTAACCATTTTAACTACCTGTCATGCTACCTTAAGTAACTGGTGGACAAACACATCAAGGTCTCTCTGATCCGCAGTGCTCTGCAGGATCCTA
Organism: Rhincodon typus; assembly: GCF_021869965.1. Lineage (NCBI taxonomy): Eukaryota > Metazoa > Chordata > Chondrichthyes > Orectolobiformes > Rhincodontidae > Rhincodon > Rhincodon typus. The sequence goes on from NC_063350.1 coordinate 54,228,526, forward strand.
CTGTTTAGAAGCTTTAGAAAAAAATTAGCCCAGTGGGCCGGTGAAAGAGAAACTTAATAAAACAGTTGATCAGATCGACTTAATCCTAGTGAGAAAAAAAATCTGTGAACTCCTCACATTTGTTAGAGATAAAGGAAGGAGAGATTGGGAGAGGGATTTAAGAAGACAACTTGCAGCAGTGAAAAGAAACCTGAGTTTATCTTTGTATTCCAGAATGATTCTGGAGTAGAGAGCAGTTTTGGCAGAGAGAAAGGATCTGATAGTGGCCCAGCCAGATCTGGTGTTGGAAGGGAACTCCAATTGTCTGCTATATCTCTTCAAGTGTGACTTCCGGGGATTAGGGGAGGTGAGATTATGGTTGTGCTGGAGGATTGGCCAGGATGACGGAAAGTCATAGTTTCATTGAACACTAGGGCGTCGTAGATGGAGGTGAGGGTGTGGTTAAGAAGACTTAACTGCAGAAATATCATGGTAAATGGAGGGCTGAAGGCTAGACGGCGGGATGTTGATTTAAGGCAAGGTGACATTTTTAACCTGGGGCAGGTACTGAATGAGGGAGCGTTTCAAGGAGAAGGTGTAGCATATTGCATGAGCTGAATGTTTTGTTACATTTTGATCTCACTGCTGCCCTCCCTGTTGGGGACGTTTAAATAAAGTTTGTTCAATAATGGCCATTTGAACATGTAGAACATGTGTCAGTCTTGTTCAAAGTTGTCCACAATAGAAAGATGGTGACCAGGATGGGATGGGATTATTTTGTACATTTCATTTGAGAAATGAAGAACTGATGTACATTAGAGCATGTTTTTGGAAATTCAATCTAAACAAAGGGATTGGTGTAATTGCGATCAAAGGTTACATATTTAGCTGAAAACTACTTAAATAGATAAAAACAAAATAAATGTTTTCCTCACCATAACGGGACCAGATGCATTTGAGATGATGACAAAATCAATGTTCCCTGCTAGACTCTGAAACTATGGAGTTCTGGACTTCTATTATGGTGGGACGAAGAGTGAGATTGCACTGAGAGTTATATTCTATAAAATGACAGAAGCAGGGAGGCTGCAGAAGGACTTGGACAGGCTAGGAGAATGGGCAAAGAAGTAGCAGATGGAATACAATGTGGTAAAGAAAAATAGAGTTGTAGATTATTTTGGGCAAGGTTTCAGAAATCTTGATCACAAAGGGACTTGGGAGTCCTAGTTCAAGATTCTTCTAAGGTTAACATGCAGGTTCAGTTGCTGGTTAGGAAGGCAAATGCAATATTGGCATCATTTTGAGAGAGCTAGGGTACAAGAGCAGAGATGTACTGCTGAGGCTGCACAAAGTTCTGATCAGATCACATTTGGAATATTGTGAGCAGTTTTGGGCCCTGTATCTCAGGAAAGATGTGCTAGCATTGGACAGGGTCCACTGGGGGTTCACAAGAATGATCCTTGGGATGAAGGGCTTGTCATATAAGGAGTGTTTGAGGATTCTGGATCTGTACTTGATGGAGATTAGAAGGATGAGGGGTGATCTGATTGAAACTTACCGAATACTGAGCGGCCTGGATAGAATGGATGTGGACAAGATGTTTCCACTAGTAGGAGAGATTAGGACCTGAGGGCACAGCATCAGAGTGAAGGGCAACCCTTTAAAACTGAGATGAGGAGAAATTTCAGCAGCCAGAGGCTGAATCTGTGGAACTCAATGCTACAGAGGGCTGTGGAGGCCAAGTCACTGAGTGTATTAAAGACAGAGATATAGATAGATTCTTGATTAGTAAAGGGATCACAGATTACAGGAGAAGACAGGAGGATGAGGTAGAGATACATATGAGCCACGATCGAATGGTGGATCAGACTCAACGGGCCGAATGACTTAGTTCTGCTCCGATGCCTTATGGTCTTATAGTGACCTCAACAGTCTATGGAGAGCGTGATTAGGGTGATGTTTCTTTGTGCAGTTCAGTGTTATTTAACAACTGTCAGTTATTTTGAACAAATGTTTTACGAACTTTTGCCTATTGAGTTTGGTGAATTTAAAAATTAATGTTCTCCATATGTTTTGTGGCTTTCAGCATAATGGGAGGATATGGTAATTATCCAGGATATTGATGAGTTATCTTAAATTTGCTTCAGTATGAGTCCATCTATTCTACACATTAGCTCAGATGCAAAAGGTGTTAATGATTGACTGTATTACCTAATAAATAAGTTAGTGAGAATGAAAAAGGAGCCCCTATAAACTAAACATTAGCATTTGGGAAAATTTCAAGAGAAGACAGAAAATAAAATTGTCTCCAGATGCGGTTGAGAATGATAATTTGTAATCTGGAACAAGGTGAGATACTTGAAGGAGAAATAAGTGAAGCAGAGAATGTGCACTGTTAAGACCCACATCTTCACAGTGATAGCCTGACCAGGATAAATTGTGATAGGTCTAGCAGGGGGTAGGCTTTACTTAGGGAAGAGCTGTCATGACCCCTCAGCCATGTTCCCATCACAGCCAGGCTGCCTATTCAAACATCCACAGTAAGCTCATAGATGACAAGAGCTTGTCAAAAAGTATATGGATATTGTGCAGAGAGATAGGGAGATGGGCCATGACAACTGATCTACTGGCAGGCACAAACCCAGAGTTACACCCTTCACCATTCAGAAATTGCTGGCCCAGGATTATTCTTCTTAACCAGAAAGGTGCTTCACTTATATCCTTCAGGACTTGGACAGCTCAGTTATGAGTGATGTTATTGCCCCGCTGTTATGCAACACGCAAATTTATCAGCTGAAGGGAGGGGAGAGGTGGTTGGTGCTAATCTGCTGGGAGTTCCACTTGACTTCAAAGTATGAGACTTCATGGTATCCAGAGAAATTGTTGAGTATTGCAAGGCCATTCTCTACTGGCTGTGCACTGGTCGGTGGTCCTCTTTGGTAGTTTGGTTCCGTGGCAGGCCAAATTCAGCATTGATGATGGTTCATTAGATATTAGGTAGTGCCAACAAAATCATTCTGTCACAGTCATTTTGAACGTAGAATAGCTGTTTATCATACATTACAAGGTGAGGGAATATTGCAGTGTTGATAGGATTAGCATGCCTTTGTAATGTCCAAATTCAATGGATGTTATTCTTTTTTGTAGCTATTTTTTAAGTTCCCCTTCAAATCACACACCATGCTGACTTCCAAATTTATTCCTGTTTCTTTGGCATTGCTGGATCAAAATCTTGGAACTCTGTGTCTAACAGCATAGTGGGCATATCTTCCATCAAATGGACTACAGTGGTTCATGAGCACCGCACACCACCTTCTTCAGGGCCATTAGGTATTGGCAATAAATGCTGGCCAGCCAGGGATGCTCACATCCCATGAAAGAATACTAAAACATTCTTCTGTGTCAGATTATTTTCTAAAGCTTACAGCACAATTCGTACTGCTGTGGCTGTGTCAATACCAAACAGGCAAGCCGAAGTGTCAGTGTGACACTGGGCCATAAAACCATAAAAATAGAAACAGCAGTAGACCATTCGGCCTCTCAAGCCTGCTTCACCATTCAATAGGATCGTGGCTGGTCTGACATTCCTCACGTCCATTTTCTTGTGTTTTCCTTGTAACTTTCGATTCCCTCGCTGATTAAGAAGATCAAGATCACTAGAGTGTGACATCAAAGCGGAGCACATTAAATCCAAAGCACGAGAGGTCTGTTAGAACCTAAGTCACACTATTCCAGATTGGAACCTCAAGCAGATGAATGAAGATCTCAGCAATACCTCATAACATGAGGCAGGTCAGAGAAATGCAGCTTGTTCTGATTGCTTTTGGAAATGATATTGTTGTTTATAACGTGGCTTCTGCTGATATTGGTGTTAATGCTGATTATTCCTAACTGTCGATGTTGGTGTTGTGTTCTGATAGAGATGATAGCTTTGTACTTTCAGTCGGTTGCATTGTACACTTACAATGGCCTAAAATCACTGGCCACCCAACCCTTCACAGCTGGATTCAAGCATCACAATCTGGCCCTCTGTTTGTGCCAGCAGCTAAACCCTAGTGAGGGGAAAAATGATTAACGTGGGTGATTTCTTCCTTGAAAAAGACAATGGCCATGGTGGAAAGATTTCAAGCAGACCAAACGACCAAAGTAAGCATCATATTGTGATCCAAACCTGGCTGCACATATTGCATTGGTTATGGTTGTTAGTTTGCTAGCTATAGATAAAATAATAAAGGATAAGGAAATCAAGCTTTGGTCACAGCCCAGTCAGAAGATTAACCTCTGATCCAAAGCTATGGTCCAAAGCTGGCACCATCCTAGCTCACTGAACCACGACAGGTGAACTCCAGACTTAAAGGGTGAGGTCAGTAAGTGTAAACTGTACTCTACCATAAAACAAGATAAGAAACTGTGGATGCTGAAGATCTGAAACAAAAAATAGAAACTGCCATTGAAACTCAATAGCATCTGTGGGGAAAAAGCATTTTGAGTCCAGTGACGCTACACCAGAACTTTATCAGAGCTGACACCTTAAAACATTTGCACATGGGCAGGAAGGAAAAGTAAGTGTTGGAAGAGAGCAAAGAAAAAGGTATGAGATATCACCGAGAGACTTAGTTCCTGTCCAGCATGCAGATAACTCAGGGTACTGACTGTTTTGATGATGACCTAGAGGCATCACTACCCAGAAACACCCTGAGCAGTCTTTTGCTTGCTGTTGAATTGGAGAGGGGTGTAGAAAAGGCAGCTTGAATACATGTCCATTTCCTACCATTTATTTGGTATAAAACAGTGAATTGGGATCTCTCAATGCGACTGGGAATAAAATGCTAAGTCCCAACCTCACTTCAGAAGGGTGGAAAAGAAGAAAAATTCAGAGGCCTACAAGCTGGAATGTGAGAACAATGCTTGACCCTGGTGACAAAAGTTGCTCCCAATGACGCTCGGCTGTGGTGGCCCATGGGCTAGCCAGACTAGATGTTGATACAGTGGCTCTGAGTGAGGTCTGCTTTTTGGAACACAACACTGGCTGTACCCTCTGTTAGTCAGGTAGACCTCAAGGTGAAGGACACATCCTCGGTGGCAGCTCCATGGTGAAAAAGTCTATTGCCAGCCACTAAACTTTCAAGCCTGCCAATTGGCCATACTGAATGTGTATTGCCTCTGTGCTTACCCCTCCTAGGCCAGCAGCATGTAGATCTCACCAGCATGCTTCAAATCTGCAGGCTAATCCAATCAACAATGACAAATTTCACAGTCATCCAGAATGCCCCACCCAAGGACAAAATTGTCCTCTTGGCAATTTCATTGCCAGAATTGGCCCAGGACAGCGTGAAGACTGTGACTTTTTATTCTTCTACTTTTAATTGAGAACTGAAATGAAGAAGGTACTGTCTTAAAACCAAGAATTGCTAGATTTAAAAGCAGTCATTGACATACAGTTTTCAAATGAGCTGGAGCTGAAGCGTCCTTTAAAAATGTAGATTCAGCCATAGAAGAGAGCTATCAGAACCATGGAGTTTCTTTGGTCACCCACTCTTCGATCTCTGTGCAAAAAACCAACTGTCCATAAACAACATCTTTTTTCAACAAAAAGTTGCTTCACGCTCACATAGATGCATCCTCATGCTGAACATTGTCACGTGATAAACAACATCTTGGTCCACCATTGTGACCTCAAGTATCTCCTGCAAAGACAAGTCATGCCCCTGCTGACTGTCATGGAAAGAACCAGCTTGTTCATTCAAAGTGGAACTTCTATTTGAAGTCTAAACTCAAGAACAGACCTGGAGACAACCAGTCATCAAAATGGAGTCAGCAATCTGCGTCCCTCACCTTGCAGAGCAAGCTATCAAGCACCATTCCAGAGCAGATAGATAGAGAGAGAGAGATCTGATCTCACTACGAATTCCACTCCAGAGAAACTGTGGGAACAGGAATATCAAAGCTGCTGTCCTGGATACTTCCAGTGAGATGATTGGACTTAGCATCAAGAAGAACAGGGACTGGTTTGAAGAAAATGACAGGGAAATTTGAGATTTGTGGACAACAAATAGTCAGCTTATTCATTCAGACAGCCAGCCAATAGAAGAAGACAGTTGACCATCAAACATACAGCGTCCATCAATGCGAAATGATGAACATCCAAAATGACTATTGGATTGTATTTGCAGAAAGAACTCAACTGTTTGCTAATACTAGCAACATAGGTATTGGAGTTGATATTGATGCTGGTGCTGGTCTTGGTGTTAGTTCTGGTGTTGGTGCTGGTCTTGGGCTTTGGTGTTGGTGTTGTTTATGCTGGTGTCAGTGATAGTGTTTGTGTTGGTGTCAGTGCTGGTGTTGGTGGTGTTTGTCTTGTTGGTGTTGGTGGTGTTTTTGTTGTTGGTGTTGGTGGTGTTT
>NC_063350.1:54235006-54292611 GCF_021869965.1 Rhincodon typus
TTGTTGGTGTTGGTTTTGTTATTGGTGTTGGTGCTGGCGGTGTCAGTGGTGGTGACATTGTGTACTGGCCTTTCCTCTTCCTGTATACATTTGCTATTTGTTATCTGCTGTGCTCCCTACGTGGATGTAGTGATGTTAAAGCAGGCAATATAAGTACCCTGAGTTTCTTGGCTGCTGTTCTCGTGTCACTTCTGCTCCCTGTCCGACATTGACTCACAGACTGACAACGTCTCAGTTTCAAAGTTCTAATTCTTACATCTAATTTTTTCCTGCCCACATACTTCTACCCTCTTCTGTCTCCCACTTCCTGCAGTCCTATTGTCTTTTTTCTCCTTGTTCTTTCATTAGATCTTTCAGTTGTTGGCAAACCAATATTTATTGCCCATCTCTAATTGTCCTTGAATTGAGTGGCTTGAGAGGTTATTTCCAAAGACAGTAAAGAGTCAACCACTTTGCCTTGAGTACATGTAGGTTAGACCAAGTAAGGACAGCAGACATTCTTCCCCTGAAGGGCATTAGTGACCCAGATGAGGTTTTACAAAAGTTGAGGACAGTTTCATAGTAACCGTAACTGGGATTGGCTTTATCTTCCAGATTTATTATCTTGCGAGATCTCTGTTCTTTTCCAGTTCTGGCCTCCTGAACATCCCTGATTTCCTGTGCCACACCATTAGTGGTTGTACCTTCAACAGTCTGAGCTCCGGAATTCCCTCCCTATCCCTCTTGGTTAGTGTACCTTATTTCCTCCTGTATGACAGTCTTTAAAGCTGACTTATTTGAGCAAGCTAATGAACAGCTCTCCTAATGTCTCCTTTTGTGATTCAGTGTTAAATGTTATTCCTGTGGAGTGCCTGGGGACTGACATGCTTTACTAAAGGCACCATATGAATTCAACTTAAGAGGAATAGGAAAGTTCTTACTATCTCTGATATGAGTTCAACTTGTCTTAAAGGAGAAACTTCAATGCACCACCCTGCTCTCTGGCCAACATCTCTGTCTCCGGCTTTCTACAGTGTTCCAGTGAAGCCCAACGCAAGCTAGAGGAACAACACCTCATTTTCCGCTTGGGGACCCTACAGCCCTCCGGACTCAATATTGAGTTCAATAATTTTTGGGGCCTAAACTCTCCCATGTCCCAGCCCCCCACCCCGCACACCAGGCCTTGTTACCACATAGCCTGCCATTACACACCCCCTGTTGTTAGTCACTAACAGTCCCCATTAACAACAATTCACCCTCCCAGCCTGATCGTGAGCAACTCCTTTGTCTGTCCAACTGTCTCTCTCTCTCGTTGGGCTCTATCTTATCGTTTACTCCCTACCCCACCCACCTCGCTATTTTCTGCATATAAACTGATGTTTTCCCAGCCAACATCAGTTCTGAGGAAGGGTCACCGGACCCGAAACGTTAACTCTGTTTTCTCCTCCACAGATGCTGCCAGACCTGCTGAACTTTTCCAGCAACTTTGTTTTTGTCTTAAAGGAGTAAGTTCCAAGTCTCTTTTATTGTGAAAAGCACCAGGGGAATAGGCAAGAAATGGAAGGACTGAGGAGTTGCAGCAGATGTGATGTGAGAGTTTGGAAATGTCACACGTGTGTGTGTGTGTGTGTGTGTGTGTATGCGTATGTGACATATATCACTTTAATGGGGATAAGTAGGGTACTGTTGCTTTAATGGGTATGATTGCCATCTGCTCTGTTTAATCTGGTAGTATGTGGGGCACTATCCCCTTAACTGGGTGTGTGTGGGTACAGCTGCAGCTATCATTACTTGCCATGAAGTTCCATTTGTGGAAATCTGGAAAGACATCAGTTTTATTTAGCAAAACACATCTGTTTCCCCTCACTCTCTGCACACTTGGTGTGGTCATGCACTTTCGCCTATGATTGCATTATATGGCAATGTTTACACTGAACCTGTCCTTTTGGGGTTAGTCAGAGTTGGCAGTCTGTTCGTTTCTCAAACCACAGCATGCAAGCAGGGTGGAGCAGTGGGACTGCTGTAAAGACAAACATATTTGGATATTGAAAGGATAATTATGAAAAAGGAACCTTTGGGCTATTTAAACTGGTGTGTATTATCTCAGATCCTTTGTGGCTGACACATTAGGAATCGTTTCCTGATTTACGGTCCCAGCAGACAGCCCTGCTCTGCTTATGGCAAATTGGAATTTGAGAAACTAATTTTTTTGGAGGACAGAATCACAACGTTGTCTCCATTATATAAATGTATGAAAGTGCCCAAAGCCCCACTGAGGGGGAAAGTTTCCTCTCGCTTTTGAAATGATACACCACTAAATTTTCTGCTCTTCCTTTACCTTATATTGATGGAGATACATTTTGTTACTTTTTTATAAATTTTGGAGATGACACTTTGATGAATGACTTTGACAGTCTGCTTAGGGAACCATCCAACAGAACATGCACCCTCCTATACATTTAGGGCATAAAGGATATTCTGTTCTTGACAATACTCTTCATGAGGGATGGCACAGTCTAAAACTTGGAGGATCTTGAAGTAATTTGGCAGACCTCCCTCCCTCATAACACAGAGGACAGGTAGAACATTATTTGATACTGACGGTCTATGCGTAGCTTGATGTAGCTGCACACAGAGGTGGCCATCATGATGAGGATGATGTTGGGTCTGATTTCTCTCTCTTTAATGTAGAGGTGTGTACATTATGTCTCTGAGAACATGGTCCATCTTTGGCCTCCTCATAAAGTGGAAGATGACTCAGGTGATCACCGGTGCCGGAATGGGAACATACAAACATATGAATCAGGAAAGCAGTAGGTCATTCAGCCCTTTTAATCCTACCTCAGCATTCAATAAGATTATGGTTGATCTGATTGCAATCCCAAATCCACATTTCTGCCCATCCAGGTAGCATTATTATTCCTTGTTTAACAAGAATTAACCTACTTTTGCCTTAAAAATATTCAAGGACTCAATTTCCACTGCCTTCTAAGGAAGAGAACCCCAAAGACTCATGGCTCTCTGAGAGCAAAACGTTCACCTCAACCCAATTTTAAATGTATGACCTCTGGTTTGTAAACTGCAAGCCTCGCTTGCCCAACATTTCCTCATCTTTCCAAGTATTAGTCCAGTAAATCTCTAAACTACCTCTAATGCATTTAAATCCTGCCTTACCTATGATAACCAGCACAGTGCATCGTATTCCAAATGCAATTGAAGCATAACTTCCCAGCCTTTGTATTCTGTTGCCATTATGATAAATGATGACATTCTATTAGCTTTCATAATTAAACTAACATTTCAAGTTCATGCACTAGGAAACTCAGATCCCTCTGCATCTTCAGCTCTGTCATCTCAGATCTCACATGGAAACAAAGCGGAGCTTGGGGACTGTGCTCAGTTTGCAACAAACAGCTGCACCTCCCAGTTGCAAACCATTTCTTCTCCCCATCCCACTCCTCAGGTGACATGTCCATCCTGGGCCTCCAGCAGTACCACAACGATGCGACCCGAAGGTTGCAGGAATGGCACCTCATATTTTGCTTGGGAACCCTTCAGCCTAATGGTATCAATGTGGAGTTCACAAGCTTCAAAATCTCCCTTCCCCCGACCACATCCCAAAACCAGCCCAGCTTGTCCCTGCCTCCCTATCCTGTCCTTCCTCCCACCTATCCCCTCCTCCCACCTCAAGCCCCACCCCCTTCTCCTACCTACCAGCCTCATCCCGCCCCCTTGACCTGTCCATCCTCCCTGGACTGACCTATCCCCTCCCTAACGCCCCACCTACACTCATCTTTACTGGCTCCACACCCGCCTCTTTGACCTGTCTGTCTCCTCTCCACCTATCTTCTCCTTTATCCATCTTCTATCCGCCTCCCCCTCTCTCCCTATTTATTTCAGAATCCCTTTCCCCTCCTGCATTTCTGAAGAAGGGTCTAGACCCAAAATGTCAGCTTTCCTGCTCCTCTGATGCTGCTTGGCCTGCTGTGTTCATCCAGCTCTACACCTTGTTATCTCACATGTAATATGCTTCTTTTTACTCTCCTTGCAAAAATGGAAAACTTCATGTTTTCTCACATCATATTCTATTTGTCACATCTTTAGTCACCAACTTAGCCTATCAATATAGCCTCCTTATGGCCTCTTCACAACATACTTTCTTACCTATCTTTGTGTTGTTAGTAAATTTGGAAACAATCCCATCCAACCCTTCATTTAAGTCGTTTATATAAATTATAAATAGTTAAGGTCCCAACGCTGATTCCTTTGGTAATCATTTTCAGTTGCTGACCTGCAAAAGAACCATCTACCCCTAGTGTCTGCTTCCTGTTAGCCAGCCAATCTATCCATGCCATTGCCTGACCGCTGACATCATGAGCTTTTTTTCCTGCAACAACCTCTGATGTGACATTTTATCAAATGCTTTCTAGAAATCCAGGTGGAGTACCAGTTCCCCTTTATCAACAGCACATGCTACCTCTTCAAAGAACTCCAATCGATTAGTCAAACATGATTTCCCTTTCATTAAACCATGGTGAATCTGCCTGATTACCTTGAACTTATCTAAGTGTCCTGCCATAACTTATTTTAATATTTTTCCCTTTGACAGATGTTAAGCTAACTGGCCTGTAGTTTCCTGTTTCTGTCTCCCCCTTTTTCCAATTAAGCCGTTACATTTACTATTTTCCAATTTAACAGGACTGTCCCCAAAACGAGGGGGCTTTAGAAGATTAAAACCAACGCATCTTACTAGCCAGAGACAGTAGGAACTGCAGATGCTGGAGAATCTGAGATAACAAGGTGAAGAGCTGGATGAACACTGAAAATCTGAAATTTTCTAAAGAAGGGTCTAGGCCCGAAACATCAGCTTTCCTGCACCTCTGATGCTGCTTGGCCTGCTGTGTTCATCCAGCTCTACACCTTGTTATCTCATCTTACTAGACACTTCTTTTAAACCCCTGGGATGAAATCCATCAGGCCCCAGGGCATTTGTCAGCCCCCAACTCTGACAATTTACTCAGTAATAATTCTCTTCCATTTCCTTATTTATCGCTGCTTCTGGGATGTTACTTGTATCTTTCATGTTGAAGCCTGATGCAAAATACCTTTTCAATTCATCTGCCCTTTCCTTATTTTCCATTATTAATTCTCCAGTCTCACTTTCTGAAGGACTAATGCTCACTTTGTAGACTTTTTTTTCTTTAGATATTTATAGAAACTCTTACTTTGTCATTTTATATTTCTGGTTAGCCTTTTCTCATGCTCTAACATTTCCTTCCTTGTTAATCTTTGGTCATTCTTTTCTGTATTTTTACATTCTGCCCAGCCTTCTGACTGCCACCTGTCTTTGCATAATTATATGCTTTTTCTTATAGCCTGATACTATCTTTAACACATCTTTCATGGCGGGTCCATCCCTGAGAATTTTTCTTACTTATTGGAACACATTGATATTATACAGATATGTCTGAAATATCCCCTTTAATGTCTCCCACTGCATCTATATTCAGGCACAGAGTCTTTAATTTTATTCTTTTACTCTCTTTCTAAATTCTAGTCATATCTGTTTGCCAAATCTCATACTGTTTATCCCCTTCTGTCATGGTCTCTATCATTTCCTGTATTATAACTTTCTCTTTGTCCTTGACTCTACAGTTTGATTTACCATATCTTGTCAGATTTGATCGCTGAAACCCACTATTCAGTTTAAAATCCTGTCTACTTCAACGTGCCTGGCGAGGATATCAGACTCCCACCTTAACCATGTTGGGACTGTCTCATCTGTATAGATCCCACTTTCACCAGTGCCTCACAAACTTGAAACCACTTCTCCCACACCTTACATTCACCTCTATCTCTTTAATCTGATTTGCCCTATGAAAATTTGCACGTGTCTCAGGCAATAATGCAGAGATATGGCCTTTTGAGTTTCTCATTTTTACTTTGGTGCCTTGATCCTCAAATGAACCATATGCTTCTCTGTCCTGCCAGTGTCATTGGCATTAAATGAACCACAATGACTGGATCCTTCCTTCTCAACACCTACTCAAAATTCCTCTCCAGCCGGAACAGATCATAGAATCCCCACAGTGTGGAAGCAGGCCATTTGGCACATCGAGCCCACACTGCCCCTCCAAAGAGCAGACCCCACCAACCACGCTATTCCTGTAACTCTACCCTTCCCATAGCTAATCTACCTAGTCTGCACATCCCTGGACACTATGGGCAATTTTACCATGGCCAATCCATCTAACCTGCACATCTTTGAATTGTGGGAGGAAACCGAAGCACCAGAGGAAACCAATGCAGACATGGGGTGAATGTGCAAACTCCACACAGTTACTTGAGGCAGATGTCCCAAACTCCAACACTGGGTAGGCAATCCAGCCATCTTGAGTCTCACTCTTTGCTATGCAGAATGGTGTCAATCCCCCTTGCTATACTGTCTCTTACTAACACTATCTTCCCCCTTTCCCCCCCACCCCCCTGAATGGCTTCCTATACCATAGTGCCATGGTCAGTCAGCTCAGGAACCCTGCAGCCCTCACCCTCATCCAGATAAGCTGAAAGCGTTTCCAGTCTGTTAGACAGTTGCAAAGGCTGAGGCATTTGACATTAAACTAAGCCACACTCTCTTGTCCCTGACCAAATCAGACAATCCAGCCCTAGGAGGTGTAACTGCCTCCAGGTAACATTCCCCCACTCCGCAATTCACCACAGAGTCTGACGTTCAGGCTCCAGCTCATAAACTCTAAGTTGAAGCTTTTGTTGTTTATTAACTTTACCACCAGCTACTAAACTATTTTGAGCCTGAGGAATAGAATAACCCTTAATCACTTATCAGATACTCACCAATTAACCAATTTTCTTGTGTAGCAAAGAAAGAGTCAGTTCCTGGAGGCTGAAAAATTTAGGCCAATGCAACTGAACACCTCTTTCCCTTCTTCCTTCTGAAGTACCTGAAGAATTTAACTTCAGCATTCAAGTGTTAGTTGCACTAGCATGGGTACTTAAGTATGCTCCTAATACAAAAGGCTTATCTGACCCGCTTACTTGGGATCTTGTTTCAACTGGTTCTCAATTAAACTGCTCTTTCACTGAATCCATTGAAAACTCCCTACTTAAGGCTGATAACTACAGAATTTAAACTGTTACTTTCAGGTTAATATCAACTCCAAACTAACAAATAAAACATGAGCCTATCTTACCCAATAGCTGCATGCCCCAGCCCTAGTATGGGGAAGGGTCAGACCTGCACCATGTACAGTGACTTTGAGACCACATTATACCAGGTTCTTGCCCATATGGAGAAGAAACATTGTTCCACTTGCCTAGGTTTTGCTTGACGATGGATACTTACTGCCCATCAGATCCAATTCCTGAGCAATTTCAGGTCATCTGACCTGACTAAGTGGACAAGCATTTCCCTAGTCCCCAACAACATGGCCTCATTCTTGCATTTATTGCTTTCCGATTTCAGTTCCATCTGGTTGCAGATCCTCATCATTCTGTGCATCAACAGTGGACTCTTGCGGAACATTGTGACATCATCTATGTAGAGGGAGGCTTTGGCCTGCATTCCTCCACTATCCAAGATAGTCAGTCCTCTTATACCTGCATCCTTCCCGATGAACCCAGCCAAAAGTTCTCTGCAACTGACAAACAGGTAAGACAGAGAGGGCAGCCCTGCCTGACTCCAGGTTTGACCAAAAAGCTTTCCATTTCCCACCCATTCATAGAATATGTAGAGAAGTTGGATCCAATTGCCAATTCCCTCCCCATTATGGAGAGCTGTAGCTGTGCGATGTCTGTCAAAGGCCTTTTCCAGACCACATCAGTGAGATGATGTTATGACCATCCTAAAGGCAAGCTTCCCCATTGTTTTTATGGTTCCTCATGGATATCCAACTCACTAAGCTTCTTGGTTGAGGAGGGAGGAACTGATTCCCTTTCTTTATTCACCTGCCCCCTCTGTTGGTTGCAAAAAAGTTATTTTATGAAAGTCCCTTCCCTTGTGTATACCTTTCCCTCAGACAAAATGAACCAAGAGGATGAATTTTATGTTATTTTGGCTAAATCCATATTGTATCAGGTTTTGTTTTGAAGTTTGTCTCTCCATGAGGCCTAGCAGTTCCCTAGCTATATCTTACCAACTCCCTTCACTAATTTTTAAGGGGTCTGTCACATCTGATTTCTGCCACATCTTAATACATGCCATTCCCATAAGAACTCACCATCCAGAAGATATTCATCAAAAGATTTGTATCCCTTGTACTTGTGTCATCTGTAAATGCCCAATTTGCCTCCAGATAAGCACCGTTAACCTGGAGCTGCAATGCATGTTTCCTGAAATTTGCTAAAGACATAGCACACTGGTGGAAATCAGCACCTGCTTTATGGCAGGGTCCTGGAGGTCCTATTGAATGGGACGATGTAGATGTATGACGTCCTTTATCCCCAGGACTATCGGTGGAGCCATGACACCAGACCATGCCAGTGTGTTATGAGGCCGCTATTCAGACCAGTGCAGTCTCAGCTATCTAGACGAATGACCAGTAAAGAAGGTGGTGGTGAGCCTGTGGAATTCTCTGCCACAGAAACTGGTTGAGGCCAAAATGTTGAATGTTTTCAAGAAAGAGATAGATATTAGTTCATAGGGCTAAAGGGATGGAAGGATATGGGGAGAAAGCAGGAACGGGGGACTGAGTTGGATGATCAGCCATGATGGTTTTGAATAGTGGAGCAGGCTTAAAGGGCCAAATGGCCAATCATTGCTCCTTTTTCTATGTTTCAAAGTTTCATGGAGGTCTGGAGCTCCACCTTGACATTGGTCATTTGGATACAGAACTGACTTGAAGGTACAAGACAGAGGCTAATAGTGGAGGGTTATACACTTAATGGTAAGGTCCCGGGAAATGTTGCTGAACAAAGAGACCTAGGAGTGCAGGTTCATAATTCCTTGAAAGTGGAGTCGCAGGTAGATTAGATAGTGAAGAAGGTGTTCGGTATGCTTGCCTTTATTTGTCAGTGAATTGAGTGTAGGAGTCGGGAGATCATATTGTGGCTGTACAGGATATTGGTTAGGCCACTTTTGGAATACTATGTGCAATTCTGGTCTCCCTGCTATATGAAGGATGTTGTGAAACTTGAAAGGGTTCAGAAAAGATTTCCAAAGATGTTGCCAGGGTTGAAGGGTTTGAGCTATAGGCAGAGGCTGAATAGACTGGGGCTATTTTCTCTGGAACATCGGAGGCTGAGGAGTGACCCTGTAGAGGTTTATAAAATCATGAGGGGCATGGATGGGGTAAATAGACAAAGTCTTTTCCATGGTGTTGGAGAGTACGAAACTAGAGGGCATAGGTTTAAGGTGAGAGGGCAAAGGCCTGAGGGGAACTTTTTCACACAGAGGGTGGTGCGTGTATGGAATTAACTGTCAGAGGAAGTGGTGAAGGCTGGTACAATTACGACATTTAAAAAGCATCTAGATGGGAATATGAATAGGAAGGGTTTAAAGGGATAAGCTGGCAAATAGGACTAGATTTATTTTGGATGTTTGGTTGGTATGGATGAGTTGGACCGAAGGCTCTGTTTTCAAGACTTTATGACTCTATGAGTCTACAACCCCCACGGAATGCAGCCAGAGTGGATTTTGCAATGTTTCTGTACATGTTGCATTTCACTCTGTTTCTGTCTTGCCTTCTGAACACCTTTGGAAGATGTTTGCTTTGATTCCTTCCCAACAGAATCCTGGACACTCCAAGAGGTTATTCATGATTCTCTGACCTTGTCATCCCTTCTGATCTCTCTCGATATCGTCTGGGATCAGCAGAATCACATTCTCTTACCAAAGTCTCCTACCTCCCATCAGGTCTTCCTGTTGGTGACAGTCAGCCGGTAGGAGGCAGTGGTCAGAGGAGAGCACCGGCTTGATGTCCATATTGTCCAGCCAGATTGATGATGCAATTGCACTCACTGGACATTACCAGCAGCGATGGCAGCTGCTGAAGAATGAGTGGCTGCCCACTGTTTGGGCCAGGGTATACACATTATTTAATAAGAAATGGGGCATTTTTATACATCACAGCTGCCCAACCACCCACTCCTTCAGATTGGAGATGGTGAAGTTGCCTCCCAGAAACAGGATTCCCAGGCCTGAGGACCATGAGTTATTTCTACCTGACCGAATCAGTGGTCTATGGGACTTTGATTGTGAGCACTAGTTGTAGGAGCTCTGAGACAGCAGCATCACACAATCCTGCTGAAACAGCAATTTAGCTTTAACCTTGACATGAAGTTCCACTCATCCTCTTACCACAGGATTGAGCCTTCTTACATGAACACTACTTAACCTGGCCAGATTTTTTTCCAACTCACCACATAATCTGCCTATAGAGTCATAGAGATGTACAGCACGGAAACAGACCCTTTGTTCCAATTCATCCATGCTGACCAGATATCCCAAATTAATCTAGTCCTATTTGCCAGCATTCAGCCCATATCCCTCTAAAAACTTCCTATTCATGTACCCATCCAGATGCCTTTTAAATATTGTAATCGTACCAGCCTTGAAATCTAGTCAGACACAGGGAGAATGTGCAAACTCCACATAGTTGGTCATCTGTGGTTGGAATCGAACACTGGTCCTTGGCACTGTGAGGCAGCAGTGCTAACTTCTGTGCCTCTGCGCCACCATGCACCCCACTTTACAAATTGATAATTGATAACTCTTAAATCCATGGATTACAAGTTCAGTTGCATCAGCATTAAACTGCAGGATGCACGAACATGTGGCCATAGTAAGTAGTATTTGTGTGTAAAGGCTCAGCCCTGTGGCGAGAGAATGTGTGGAACCTCATGTCAAATACATTGGCTTTGACATCTCCAAGTGCTCAAACAGCAGATGTTCAACCCCATGAAACATACTAACAAGACTTAACCACAGGATCCCAGATGTAGGATTCACTGCAGCACATCTCTTGAAGTTTAACATGACCTCATCCAAACACCAACCCGTGTATTCACTGTCAATGTGTACTTGTTTAATATTTTAAACGTTTGACCTTTAAGTAAAATTCTGTTTTCGATTACTTGACAACAGTAGCCCAATTAAAGTATTTTTAAGAGTGGTACGAATGGAAAATTTGTGTTTTCAATTTCCCTTACCTTCTGGTCCTCTTAATGCCAAGTTCGATTTTTTTCTGCCTCGCTCTCACACCAAAGAATCTGAATGTCAGTCAGTGATTCAGTCCATGCAGGCCTTGTGGCAGTGTACAATTGTACAAAGGAATTTGGCTGGCCTGTTTTACAACATTGGAAGAAACTCAGTCAGGTTCAAACTATGTAAGAAATGGGGTTAGCCAAGTCCAGGCAAATTAAGAGTCCTCAATGTGGGCAGTTCACTGCTTTTTTCTTTGAGGTACTGCACCTGGCGTAAGCGTTGTTTGAGGTTGGTGATGTGCCAAGACTGTGGCTTCACCTTGGCTGCCCCTCAAATTGCTGCTTTCCTTGTTCCTCCTGCAGTAAGTAGACTGCAGGCAGCTCATTATTTGTGAATGGCCAAATGACGACATTCTTTCCGTGTTGATTTTCATTCAGCTTCAGGTTGCCAGTGACCTCAGAAAGACTGGTATTTATTGCCCATCTTCAGTTGCCCCTTAACAGTTGGTAGTTGGCTCTGTGTAGCGGTTTGATAGCACTTATCAGCATGGAAGGGCAGTGAGAAGGCAACCATATTGGTGGTGCTTAGGCAAAAGCAACTAAGGAGGTGTGGTTCTTAATCTCGCCACTTCCCACAGAAATTTCCCAATATCGGCAGCTCCTGTCCCAAGCATTACATTCCGCAACCCAGTGGTGTAAGTGTTGCTGCATAGTACACCCTCTAATCTATGATTTCATTGGACACTGGCAGGACACTGGGTAGCTTAAAGAAACAGAGGGATCTAGAGTAATTATTCACGGATCGCTGAAGTCGGCAGAGCACATGAATAAGATAGTTAAGAAGACATATGGGACACTTGCTTTCATCAGTCATTGCATAGAGTATAAGAACAAGGAGGTAATGCTGGAGTTGTACTGAGTGATGGTCAAGCCACAGCTGGAGTACGGTGTTCCTGGTCACCTCACTCCAGGAAGGACATGAAGGCATGAGAGGAGGATCACCAGGATGTTGCCTAGGGTGGAGAAATTGAGTTATGAGGAGAGACTAGATAGACTTAAATTGTTTTCTTTAGAGCAGAGAAGACTGAGGGGGTGGACATGTTTGAGGTGGAGCAGATCATGAGGGGAATACGAGACAACAAGGTGTAGAGCTGGATGAACACAGCAGGCTAAGCAGCATCATAGGAGCAGAAAGGCTGACGTTTCGGGCCTAGACCCTTCATCAGAAATGAGGGGAATAGACAGGGTGAATAGAGAGCAACTGTTCCCCTTAGTTGAAGGCTCAGTCATGAGAGGGCATAGCTTTATGGTAAGGGGCAGGAAATTCGGAGGGATTTGCGAAAAAACCTTTTCTCTCAGCGGCTGGTGGTAATCTGGAATGCACTGCCTGATAAGATAGTGGAGGCGGGAAACCTTACAACCTTTAAAAAATATTTGGGCAAGCACTTCAAATATCATAACATTGAAAGATATGGGACAAGTGCAAGAAATTGGGATTAGCGCACCTTTAGTGGTAGGTATGTCGGTGCAGACTCAATGTCCAAAGGGCCTTTTCTGCGCTGTCTGAATCTATGAATCGATGAATGAATCATTGGAGAATGGAGTAGGAGTTTTTAATCCTCTAACCTTTCCTGCATAACTCTTAACTGCAGTGGAACCTCTGAATTCTCCAATTTAATTGCAGACTTTCAGAAGGCTCCAGATGTAGAGGATCTGCTGTGTGGAATCTTCAATTTCTTGGGCAATTCCTTTGGTGTCTGCTACATTGATTTTGCAGATACATTGCAGAAGTGATTGTCTGGCCTAATAATCCAATTTCTGAGAAAGGATGAGGCCTGGAAATCTCATTCCTCTCTTTAGGGAGTAGATTTATCAACAATACACTTCATTTTTCAGATTTCATGATGTGTAAAAAGGATCACTTAAAACAGAAGATGACACAAAGTATCAAGAACTAGATCGTTCACTGTGCTTTCCTGAATGCAATGATCCCTAAACATCTGTCGAGGTGATCTGTTATCTGTCAGGAATTCATAATTTCTTCATTTTGGTTCACTATGTTCAGTCCAACTAGTAACTACAATTTCTGGATGGATGGATTTGCTTGTTAAGAAAAGGACATTACCAACTATGAAATCTCTGAGGTGAGAATAGAATAGTTGCATCAATTCACCTTGCCCCAAGCACTAACCTCTGACCCGTAGCCAGGTATTCATCTCTGACACTGATCCCCGACCCTTGAAACCAACAGCCAATCAATCCTGATGCAAACCTGTGCCCCAGACTGTGACAACACTTAATTGAGGATTGCCTCTGCCTGAACTGAAAGTAAGGGAGGGTCTTGATATTTTACTGTCATTAAAATGAGACTGGAGGGTGAATACTTGGAGAGTAACTCACAATTCATATGAGGGCCCTAGATGAGTTTGAGTGTAATATAAATGCTGTGGTATGCTGTGATGAATCTCTGACTTTGGTAGTTTGGTGAGAGACTCTGCTAGAAGGTAGGAACAAGTGCTGTTCTAGGCAGAGGTACCTTCTGCTATGTTATCAAGTCTCGATTGTTACTAAATATTATTTAAAGAAACACCTCAAGGCCAGAGGTCTGGCCTGGGCTGTTCTGAAGAAAGAAGAATGGTGTTTAAATCTTGTGACCAATGATGATTGTGCTCCAATTTTTAGATGCTTATGTTCAAATCCCACCACAGCAGTATGAGAATTTTCCAGTTAAGAAAAGACATTTGGAAATAAAATATGAGGAACCAGTAAAAGTCTCTATGAGGCTGGTGCATTGAAGTAACAATCCAAATGGTTCGCCAATATTTTTTAAGGAAACCTACAAACTTTAGGTGGCCTGGTTTGTATTCAATTCAGAGACACAGCAACATGGTTGTCGAATAACAGCCTTGTGCATTGGAGGGATGATTTTGATCGAATGTTTTAAGTGTTAAGGAGGTAAAGCAGTGGCCATGCTTATGTCTTAAGCTGAAAGGTGCATTTTCTAATTCATTCAAGGGATGAGGGTATGGCTGGTTATCTTTTAGTGCCTATCGCTAATTGCCCAGAGGGCAGTTTAAGAGTCAACCGCATTGCCATTTAGCCCATGTTTAGCACCATCTTAGGGAAGGAGCTGAATCATTTGCTTCAGAATGGCTTCTGGGGGATTTATTAGGGGCTGATTGACAATAATTTTTTCTGTTGGTGCTCATTAAAGAAGCTGCACACCATTTTGGTGGATCACATGACACCTAACAACAACCAGCTGTACATGAGCAAAGAGGTCTTTAAGGAAATTTGCAGATGCTACTTAAAGTCGGCATCAGGTTTCAGTGTTCAATTTGCTGATTGAGGTTGTCTGCATTTGCACATTGAAACACAATGAGAAATGATCTGGGCCACTTTTATCACTCTGTCACCCATTAATTCCGAAAAATCTCTAAGGACTTCACCTAAGAATCAATGCTTCACCACTTTATTGCAGTCACACAGGAGAAAAGAAGGGCTTCTTTATGGAACCTTGTATGGTGCACTCCCAGCATTTCCTGAGGAAAGGTACAGCAGCTGCCTCTGGAGGGAAAGAATGGTTCTTGGCTGGGCACTCATGCTCCCAGGGGTCTTCAGAGAGCAGGCCTCTTATATTAATATGGTCTCAGATCAATTTGTGAGTAAGCTCCATGTTGCTGAGGGGGTTGTCATAGAGACCTGTGGTCTTGTGGACTCCAATGCAGGATTGCATTGTCTGTGGTAGATGATCTCATGGTAGCAATTCAGTTTTTGCCACCGAAATCTTCCATTGGCTCCGCAGATGATGTCAGTCACATCCCACAATCCTCTGCATAAGGGAGCTTTCCGTAGCCTTATACATTCTGGGCAATAACTACGTGACAGTTCCTATTGGCAGAGGTAGGGAGCTCAAGAATTTGTCAGGATGCCCATGGTCCCAGGAGCCATTCATATGTGTTCATGGAGCCATATGCAGTCTTTAATTAAGTTCAAAACTGTCTTGGAGTTGGAAGGGATTTCATTCGCCTCAATGTGCAGCTTGACACAGAAGTACTTCATATAAATGAATGCCAGCTCTCTAGGGAACTGCCATGATACCTGTTAGACGAGACAGTCATCCGTTTCACACATTGTTGAAATTAATGATGATTTCAGTTACTAATGATAGTGATTGCAGTTACCCCAGGGTAGACTGGGACAAAGGTAGAGTGTGGGACACGAAAGGGGAGAAATTCCTGCAATGTGTGCAGGCGAACTTTCTGGAACAGTACTTTTCCAGTCCTACCAGGGATGGAGAGCGGTACTGTACCTGGTCCTATGAAATGAGTCAGGAAAATGTTAGACTGGTGGAGCATTTGGGAAATAGTAATCATAATATAATAAGGTTCAATATTAAGTTGGAAAAGATAAACATCTGTCAAAGATTGAGATGCCAGACTGGAAAAGGGCAGATTTTAGGAGTTTAAAAGTTGAACTGGAGCAGTTGGTTGGAAATGCATTTTGGAAGAGAACTCAGTGGATGGAAAATGGGAGACTTTGAAAGGAGAGTTGAATAGGGTGGATGCTAGGTACATATCCATGAGAAATAAAGATCCAAGTATCCAAAGCTAGAGTAGCATGGATGGTTAAGGATATTGATGAGAAAATATGGAAGAAAGAGGAGGCATATGATACATAATAGTAATAGCAATAAAAATAGGAAGATTATCTCAAATGCAGGAGAAAGGCTTAGGCTGGAATAAAGAAGGCTAAGAGGAAACATGAGGTAAGGACGGCAGGCTGTGTAAAACAAATAGTAACATATTTCTCAAACATATTCATAATGTTTATTCATTCATAATGATGGCTCAGTGGTTAGCGCTGCTACCTCACAGCACCAGGGACCCGGGTTCAATTCCAGCCTCGGGTGAATGTCTGTGTGGAGTTTGCACATTCTCCCTGTGTCTGCGTGGGTTTCCTCCGGGTGTTCCAGTTTCCTCCCACAGTCCAAAGATGTGCAGGCTAGGTGGATTGGCCGTGATAAATTGCCCGTAGTGTCCAGGGGTATGTAAGTTAGACATGGGAAATGCAACGTTACAGGGAAAGGGTAGGGGAATGGGTCTGGGAGGGATGCTATTCAGTGGGGCAGTGCAGACTTGATGGGCTGAATGGCCCGTTTCCACACTGTAGGAATTCTATGATTAAAAAAAGATGAAGAAAGGATTGAGTGGGTCCATAAGGAACAAGCAAGGTAAGCTGCTGACTGAAGCAAAGGATATGTTAGAGGTACTAAATGAACACTTAGCTTCTGCCTTTAACAAATTAGAAGATGGTGACAGTGGCCCAGTTAAAAACTTGGATGTTGAGCAACTGAGCAATATAGTGATAAATAAAGAAGTGCTGAAAAGGCTGGCAGCACTTCAAGTAGAGAAGTCACCAGGCTTTTCCGGTGGGAAAACCAGTCGAGGCCATAATACAGGATAAGATAAATATAAACTTAGAGAAGAATAAGTTAATACCAGACAGTCAACATGACTTTGTCAAGGGCAGGTCACGTCTGATAAATTTAATTGAGTTCTTTGATGAGGTAACACAGGCAGTGGATGAGGGTAGTTCTGTAGATGTTATATATTTTGACTTTCAGAAAGAATCTGATACAATGGCACATGGAAAGTTGGTTAGCAAATTAGAAATATTTGGGATTGATAAATCATTCACAGCATAGATTAGAAGTTAGGAAAAGATAAGAGAAAGAGGGTAGGTATAGATGGGCATTTCTCAGATTGGAGACGAGTTGAAAGTAATGTTGCCCAGGAATCGGTGATGGCACCCTTGATTTTTCTGATTTATATAACTGATTTGGGAATGGGTGTTTATGGCTGAATCTCTAAATTTTCAGATGATATTAAGCTAGGAAGAATAGTGAGTTGAGACAATGACTCTGAGTGGTTCCAGAGAGACATTGACAAGTTGGCCAAATGGGTGGACACCTGGCAGATGAATTTCAATGCAGAGAAATGTGAAGTAATGAATTTTGATAGAAGAAGCATTGAGAGACAATACAGGTTCAAGGGTACATGTTTGAGGGGAGTACAGGGGCAGAGAGACCTTGGGGTTCATGTATATGATTCCCTAAAGATGGCCAGGCAAGGTGAAACAATTGTTAGGAGGCTTATTAGGATCCTTGGGTTTATAAATAGAGGAATAGAGTATAAAAGCAAGGAAGTGATGCTGCACCTCTACAAATTATTGGTCAGACTATATTTGGAGTATTATGTTCAGTTCTGGGCACCTTACTTAAAGAAGGATGTTAAAACCTTGGATAGTGTGCAGAGGAGGTTTACTAGAATGATACCAGGAATGAAGGATTTTAGATACAAGGAATGATAAGAGAAATTGGGCTTAAATTCCTTGGAGCAGAGAAGATTAAAATGTGACCTTATTGGGGTGTTCAAAATATGAAAAATTTTGATAAGGTAAAGAAGAATATTCTGTTTCCATGAATTGGTATATGCAGTAGTCACAACTTCGTGATTGTCAGCAAGAGAGCTAGGAGTGAGATCAGGAGAAACTTCTTTACTCAGAGAGTTGTTGGGCTTTGGAATGTGCTGCCTGGGAGGATGGTGGGGTGGATTCCAGAGGAGGTTTCAAAATGGAGCTGGATTTAAAAGGGATGAAGTTAGAGGGTGACAGAGATAGGGCTGGAGAGTGGGAACTAGCTGGGTAGCTCTTTTGGGAGCTGGTACAGACACAATGGGCCAATGGTGTCCTTTTGTACTGTAAAATTCTATGAATCTATGATTCTAATGGAGAGTGTACCTGACTATTAAGAACAAGTGATAGTCTTGATGCCATGACTACCATGAGTTATTACCAGGTACAAATGAGTATTATTGAACAAGAACCAGCAGGAATTTCATGAGCCAACCTATGGGGCTTCCTCAAGCAGAGATTTGGATACTTTGACCAGTCAGGATGTTTTTGACCGTGAACGTGAATCAGATTTATGGTGACTTATTGAATATGTCAGAATCCGATCATTGTGATGAGAAAAAGCCATTTCCACCAGCTACTGGGGAAGAGGGACAAGCTTAGGGGCTGCAACAAGACGAAAAACGTGAAAGACTTGGAAGAGGAGTTGGAGAAAGAGGAGCAGGAGATGGAAGAGGAGGAGCAGATAGAAGTGGGGGGATGGGGAGGACGAAGAAGAGAAACAGGTGATGGAAGGAAAGTGGCAGAAAGAAGAAGAGGAGGAGGAGATGGAAGGAGAGAAGGGGATGGAAAGGGAGGAGGAGATGGAAGGAGAGAAGGAGATAGAAGGAGAGAAGGAGATGGAAAGGGAGGAGGAGGTGGAAGGAGAGAAGGAGTTGGAAAGGGAGGAAGAGATGGAAGGGGAGAAGGAGATGGAAGGAGAGAAGGAGATGGAAGGGGAGAAGGAGATGGAAGGAGAGAAGGAGATGGAAAGGGAGGAAGAGATGGAAGGGGAGAAGGAGATGTAAGGGGAGGAGGAGATGGAAAGGGCAGAGGAGATGGAAAGGGAGGAGGAGATGGAAGGGGAGAAGGAGATGGAAAGGGAGGAGGAGATGGAAGAAGAAGAGAAGAAAGGGGAGAGGCACCAAAGAATGCACCCAAGACTTCCAGGTGGATGGGTTGTACTGTGGAGAACTGCTCACTGTTATCAAATCAAACTCTGGAGTCTTGACATGTGGCCAAGGGACAGACCTTCCATGAGTTATGGTCTTTGGGAAGTCCATCATTAAAAGTTCATAATTGTAATAAGAGATGCAATGATCACTCGTCACTGAAAGCTGGCATGCCAATGCAGTAAGCAATTCAGAAAGCAAATGGAATGTTAGTCTTTATTGCAAAAGTATTTAGGTACAGGAGTGAAAAGCCATCCTTCAGTTGTATGGAGTACTGATGTCGCTACACCTAGAGGAATGTGCCGTAGAAAGAATGCAGTAGAGGTTCACTAGACTGATTCCACAATATCTTATTAGGAGGATTGACAAGACTGGGCCTGTATCCTCTGGACTTTCAAGAATAAGGGGCCATCTCATAAGAGGTAGTTTCTGCAGCTGTCAGGTTTACATCAAGAGGACGGTCTCAGTATGAAAGACTAGCCATTTCAGACAGACCAGGAGGAGTATCTTCATTCAGAGAGGGTGAATCATTGGAATCCACCACCCCAGAGAGCTTGAAAACCAATCGTTAAGTTTGAGAGTGAGATCAATATGTAACTACTTGCTAATGACATCAGGGAGTATGAGGATAGTGTGGGAAACTCACACTGTGGTAGATGATCAGTCATGATCTAGAATGGCAGAGCAGGTTCAAGGGGCTAAATGGCCTAGTCTTGTTCCTATGTCCTGTGTTCCTGTCTACACTCAAATCATTTCAACCGCTCATATTAAGCTCATCAACAAAACCCACCGCTATCCAATTAGCATCATCACTGTTTAATCGCATTTAAAAACCATCAGTAAAAAGATTGCACCATCAATCCCTTACACATATTAAACCAGTCGCTCTGTGAATCGATGGATAGTAACTGTCAGTTACTCACCCACCACTTTCAAAACCCTGAATGAGAGCAGCACCTATTGGGTCTGAGATTCTGAACATACAGTTCAGATCAGTATTAGCTAAAGTGTGGTTGTTGTGCGTGGCCAATTTCTTTCAGTCTCTGGTTTGCATTTGCGTCGCTGTGCATGTACAAAAATTGACACAGCAAGAAGTTTGGTCAGGTCTTTCCAGACTGCTGTATGGCCACGCACTCACCAGCTTGGTGGCCACAGTGACTGACATAACTTCCTGGGAGGCTATCTAGACCGTGTGTGCTTTTATGGTGTTCGTCAGATTGCACTGGCTTGAGCCATCCTGGCAGCCTGACTGGCAGATAGCTGCAAGGGCAATGGTAAGGTGTTAAGGGAATGGGCAGCAATGTTGCTATCTGGATAGAGTGACGCAGAGAGGGAGCAGTATGCTTCTGCTGCTCTGTGAATCACACACCCACTACCTTACAGCTGTTCTGCCAGCCTAGTGATCTTGTGCAGGGAAGTTGGGAATCAGAAACCCTTGGAAACCCTTTCCAAGCAAAGATGCCAGAGATACCTAAGTTGCCCAAACTTCCATTGCAGCCCTCTGACCGTCCATTGCAACTGTTTTCCCCTCCATGGACGTTAGGATGACTACAATGCCAGGGTGTTGCTATAGGAGAATTTGTGTGAGGACCCCATAACAGGAATTAGGAGTTTAGAAGAGTTGTGGATATTAAGAAAGCTGCAGTAGTCATGTGCAGCTACATGGTCTACAGAGTTGTGAACGTCGTCTAGTCCATCACGCAAGCCAAACTTCCATTCATTGACTCCATCTACACTTTTCAAAAGGCAGCCAACATAATCAAAGACCCCTTCCACCCCAGTTATAATCTCTTCCATCCTCTTCTGTTGGGCAAAAGATACAAAAGCTGAAACACACGTACAGAACAGGTTCTTCCCTGCTGTTATTAGATTTCTGAATGAACCTCTCAAATTTTAAATTCTCTGCTGCCGTAACATTGTATTCCTCTCTCTATTCTGTTACCCTAATGCACGTCATATGGTATGCTCTGTCTGTACTGCACACAAAACAAAACTTTTCACTGTACCTAGGTACATGTGACAATAACAAATCAAATCAAAGCAAATCACCTTTGCCTGTGGGTACATTGTCTGTCACTCCCTTTCTTTTACCCCTCATGGGGAGGGGTCTCACTGGAGTCCTAGGATTGGAGTCATTGGATGTCTTTTATGGTGGAATAGCTTTTAGATGTGTCTGAGGTGTGAGCATTGGCTGTGAAGGAAGCAACAGTGTATCCTGTGTGAATATTGGTCTTGGTGAACTATTTGCCTGTGGAAGGCATCACAGGTAAGCCTGATTCCATCTATACCTGATGCCCGCATGCGTTTTCCACAGAGATCAAGACCGAGAGTCACAGAATCACACAGCATGGAAACAGGCCCTTCAGCCCAACTCATCCAGGTTTCCTAAACTGAACTAGTCTCATTTGCCTGCATTTGGCCCATATCCCTCCAAACCTTTCCTATCCATGTACCTGTCCAAATATTTTTTAAATGTTCTAATTGTACCAGCCTCTACCATTTCACCTGGGAGCTTGTTCCATATACACATCACCCTCTGTGTGGAAAAGTTGTCCGACAGGTCCTTTTAAATCTTTCCCCTCCTACCTTAAACCTATGCCGTTTAGTTTTGGATTCCCTCATCCTGGGGAAGAGTAAGGACTCCAGATGATTTTGAACTCTGCAGCTTGGTGGAGCTGGAACTGAATATTGTACTGGAATAGAATAGAAATTTATTGTCACATGTACTTTTACATGAAAAATATATTGAAAGGTTATATAATTCGTCCTACTACTGTACCTATATTAATAACAGTTAACGGCTCCTTGGCTCGGGGAGAGCCTATTAAGGAACAATACAATATCCGGAAGATGCAGCTAGGACAAGGCTGCCATTCCTGGATGGAAACATCACACTGGGATGAGACCGCCACACCAGGCAGCTGGAATACTGGACCGGAAGCCTCTGAAGAAGACCACCATGTTGGGCCGAGACCACCACTCAAGGATGAGACAGTCATTCTGTGATAGGGACACCGCTCCTGGACAATGCCAAAGAAGACCTCCAAACCAGAACCAGATCTTCATGCCTGGATGGGATCTCCACACCAGGAGACTCCCTTGTTGGGCCGAGACCTCCACGCTGGGCTGAAACCACCATGCTGGGCCAATGGAAGCCACCTCGTCGTTGGTCTGGGAGAAACCTTCCGCCAGAGCCGTTAAAAGAAGGTAAGATGAATCTTGATAAAAACTATAGTATCTGGAAGCATTAAAAAAAGTAGAGAAAGAGGAGGTCCAGGCCTCCTACACTAAGGAGCTCACACATTGTGCTGCTACCCTGCCACGATCTTAAATACTCCTCCTACATAAGAGTAGCTAATTTTTCAGGCGTAACTGAAATGGGGGAATGTTAGGATTCTGAAAGGATGAAGAATGATGCGCTGAATAGCCTCCCCCATCTGTAATGCTCTTATAAACGCAGATCACCCTGGGGACTGAAGCTAATGCATGTATTTTATGGCTTCACCCCACACCAGGCAGTTATTAACACAGCAAGCTGCTCAGGGAGTTTCAACCTAAACCTCTTTATTGGCTACATTGAACATTTTCTGATTTCATTATAGCCTTCGGGCAAATAAAAACATTCAATCTGGAAAAAAAAAATCTAAATTTGAGTCTTGTTTTCACTCAGCTGATCAGATATAGCTACAGAAGAGAAGAATAATAACTTTGGCCTGGTGTTCAGAAACAAATTCCTCATCCCTGTTTTACTGCTGGCTCCAAGCTGAATGATTGCTGTATGAATGCAGAAATGTTGATGAGTGGAGTGGTGCCTGGGAGCTGAGCTCTCCTAGGATCCATTCTGTTGGAACAGGTGCAGTTGGAAACAGCGGGGCCAGATTGCCTACCTCCTGTCCATCCAACAAACACTGAGGGTGTGGTTTTTGATCAGGGGCTTTTAAAGGCCCCCTGGGGCCAGGCTGGAGGCGAGATGGAGCTGCAGGTGAGCCGAGAGAAACTCCGCCAGATTCCTGTACTGGAGAACTGGCAACATTCTCAGATTAAAAATCCCTTTCCTTGAAGTTATGGGAGTGAAAATCCATTTATCTTTTGTTTTCCTCTGAAGGGTAGGATGGGGCCTAGTGGCTTCAAGAGGCCTGGTTGATAGATGCCAGCATTCTGTTATTAATTTAGCTTAGTTTCAAGCCTGGCCTTTGTGGCATTCCTTGTAAATGGCAAGATTTAGGCAGCATAATCGTCTGTACTTCCTTGATATTGTGCTTACTTAAAGGTACTTTCTTTCCAAAGTACACTCAACAAGGCATTAAGTACCCAGCAGGCCAAGCAGCATCATAGGAGCAGGATTCATCCAGCTCTGCACCTTGTTGTCTCGGATTTTCCAGCATCTGCAGTTCCTACTATCTCTAAGGCATTAAGTACAGTTGGTTCTGCTATAACACAATAGTTGCGTTGCTGCGCAACATTGCGTTGTAGAAAATTGCGCTATAGAAATAGCGGGGAAAGCAAGGATAGTGTTAGACCACCAACAAATATCACTCAAAATCGCTCGAAGAACTCTGTCCTTATTCCCCTCAGTGGCTTTAATCAGCCTTTTAAAAGTGCACCTTAAATAATAAGCTTTAAAAGCTGCTATTGCGCCCTGGTCCATGGGTTGAAGGAGAAAGGTTGGAATCCATGGAATCGCATTATAGCCAACACAAGTTCATGTTTTAGAAATAGTGTCCCCTCATTTGTCTGTCGTGTTCCAGCCAATTCGTGTTGCCGGAAGACACGTTATAGCAGAACTCCCTGTACTTATTAAAGGAATGTAAGAATTGGAGGAGGACATTCAGCTCCTCAAGCCTGGCCTATCACTCAGTTAGATCAGTCGATCACAACTGATCTATAGTTATACATTTACACAACTTTGATTTGTATCATGGAATCACAGAATTGGTTACAGCACAGAACAAGACAGTTCAGCCTATTGTGCCTGCACTGGCTCTCTGATGGAGTAATTTATCCATTGTCATACCCCCTACTTTCTCTCTGTAACATTGCACATTCTTCCTTTTCAGATACAAATTCTAATTTCCTTTTGAAAGCCTTGGTCAAACGCACCTTCACCACACTGTCAGGCAGCCATTTTAGATTCTAACTACTCACTGTGTGCTGCACTCTTCTTTCAACCAGGGTTGATCTCTTGGTTTGACAGGAAAGGCAGAGTGATGGAAATGTTAGCTCATGGGATTGTGTTTGAACCCATCTCTGCTGCAGCTGGTGGCACACACCATCTCATGGATGCCCGGTCTTGAGCTGCTAGATCTGGTCTGAATAACTTTAGTGATCCACTATAAAAAAACACAGCCAAAGCAAGTGCTTTGCCTTTGGCACACATTGTTGAAATGAAATGGAGCAGATTAACTTTTTAAATTCCGGGAAGTCTTTTGAAACTTGTATATTTGTATAGAACCAAAAATGATTTTTCTTCTGTTCAGAATCTATCCTATTTAGTGCAGTTACACTGCCAGACAAAAAGGCCAGCACAGTTTGAAGACATGACTTTGACTCTACAAGATATGTGCAGTGGTCACTCCTACCAATTTTGTCAAGGACAGATGTATTTGTACCAGGCAGATTGGTGAGGGCAAGATCAAGTAGGTGTTCCCCATCTTTTGATTCCCTTATCCACTGCCCGTATCCGCAGCTAACAAACCTGTTTCAGTCATGTTGACACTCAGAGTTCACAGTCTTTTTGGGGAGAAAAATAGTATTTTCTGTCTAAGCATCATCAGCAGCCTCTGGGCCCAGGAACACATGAAGACTGTACACGATACTTTTCCAAACTGGTAACTTTTATCAGTTATAAACCCGTAGTATGCCCAGAGCTAATGCCTGATTCCTAGCGTCAACGAGGTGGTTCCTGGTTGCAGTTGCAGCAGGCAGGGCAGCAGTGGCAGTGCAGTGGGGAACTCCTGGTTGCGGGGTGAGTCTGGGTTAGCATGGAACCTGGCATTGGCAGTAGCATTGCGAGGTGGGCCCAGCAACGAAGAGATCTCGCCTAAAGAGTGGTGACTCCTACTTGGTCAGGCAGTGGCAAGGAGGTGGAGGAGGGCCAGTATACACTTTCTGAAGTGAACACAGTACACAAGTTTGAGTCTAAGCAAGGCATTAATAAAGCTTCCTTTATTCTTTCATGGTCTGATCGACATTTATTGCTTATTCCTAATTGCCCTTAAAGTGAGGGATTTGCTAGGCCATTTCAAAAGGCAGTTAAAAATCAACCATATTGCTGTGGGTCTGGAGTCACATATTGGCCAGATGAGGTAAAGTATGGCAGCTTTCTTTCCCTACAGGGCTGGATGAGCTTTACAATAATAGCTAAGATTCCCATTATTGAGACTGGTGTCATAAACAAGAGAGAGAAATTCTTTCCGTGTTCCTCTCCCACAGAGTTGGTTCTTAATTTTCTTTTCTTATTTTCTTTTTCCATTTTAAAAATAGGTGATGGTGTCCTTCCCCAAACCCTCAGTCTGTGAAGTCCAATTTAAAATGACACACAGCAAGCGAGGAAGCCACACTGGTAATGACAGGCCAGCTCACTTAATATCTGTCATTGGGAAAATATTCAATTCCATTATAAAGGATGATCGAATAGCAGAGCATAATTGTGCAGAGACAGTATGGCTTCATGAAGGGGAAATCATGCCTGACAAATTTATTAGAATTCTTTGAGGAGGTAACACTCAGATAGATAAAAGGAAACCAGTGGATGTAATATATTTTGATCTCCAAAAGATGTTTGAGAAGGTACCACACGTACAGCTACTTAATAAGATGAAAGTCCATGGTGTTGAAGGTAGTATATCAGCATGAATGGATGATGGACTAATAGAAGATTGAGAGTTCGGATAAAGGGGGCATTTTCAGCATTGGCACTCTGTAACTAATGAAGCACCAAATGGATCAGTGCTGGGTCCACAGTTATTTACTATATGGACTTGGATATAAGGAAGTGAATGTACTATTATGACATCTCAGTGGAGTAGCATGCTGGAATCTAGCTTGGCTGTTCTCACAAATTAAGAATTTTATCAAAGTATGCAAACTTGTCAATTTACTTGTCTTTTAGACCAAGGTTGACGGAAAAAGACAGACCAGGATTCTGTACTTAACAAGAATTACTGTTTATTCAATAAATAGTCTCTAACAACAGGTAAACAGCTAAGAACTGTCGACATATAACTTACTAATTAAAACATAAACCCTCTTCTAAAAGTTCCCTACACCCACACACAAACATACAGAAAGACAAAAAAGACTAGTGTTTTATGAGTGGAGGCGAGAAAAGGAATGAGGATACAATCCAGTAGCCCCAGCCCTCAGGATTTATTGAGGTGTTTCTTTTGTTTCCCAAGATCTTCAGATCCATGATATTTTACTTCATGAACTTTCATTTCTTCACAGGAGATATAGGGTGACTGATTCACAAGTTATAATGCCTTTGAATTATTGGGTAAAAGCAATTGGTAGGAGAAACTTTCAAATGTTCTTGTGCTTCACTACATGTTCCAGTGAGTCTTTCTGGAAACATGGAAACTTTTCCCTAATCACCTCTAATCTCATGACTATAAATAGTTCGAATGGATTAAACCCAGTATTATTCATTTGGGAAATGACTGGTAACAAATAAAAATTTGTGGATATTTGTGTCAGTAGACCTTAATTATGGTTTTGAGAGTCTGATGATATCTCTCTACATCTCCCTGTGTTTGTGGATGATGTGCAGTTCACTTCAATTGTTTTATTCCTAAACTGATAATGATCTCCTGGAAAACTTTAGACATAAATTTAGAATCTTGTTCAGACTGCACTCCATAACAAGTAAAAAAACTGAGCTAACTTTTCCACTACTTTAGCTGTAACAGTCCTTAATAAACAGCTTTGGAAATCAGGTCAGCATATCCAAGGATCTGCCAATGTCCTGCATTTGATTTTGGTAATGGTCCTGCACAATCCTCTCACACTAAATTAAATTATTCTTCAAAAGCTGGTGTGGGTATCAAAGATGCTGGCTTGATTATATATTGAGGTTTTCCAATTACTTCACATGTGTGACACACTTTACAGAACCACAGTGCATCTTTATGAATTCTTGGTAAAGTTAACTACTGTGGTCATGTTAAATACCATATTATGTTAATAAACATATCGTACTACTTGATGAATAACTGTTCATTGTTCATCCGCAGGTCTGTGAAGATGTCTCCACTTCCTCGTTGGGACTCCATTTTAATATAATAACCCTCTTCAGCCTCAGCTTTAATGTGAGCTGTGTTCTAATCACTTCACTCTGGAACTGCTTTCTGAGCCTTAACTAATAAAGACATGCCAAGCGTTTATATTGACTATCCTCATTCTTAAATAGAGTTTCATCTACCCTAACTGCTGCTTGCAGTATGACTGTGACCTCTGGTTGATGGACTGAGTTTAACCATTGCTTTGGTCACTGCACGCGATGGAAAAATACCTGGAAATGTTCCTGCAACTCTCCCATTTCTTTAGTCTCAACTGGGATTTCTTTGGTTATAGGCAACGCTAAAATTTTCACTCCTGCTAAATCATTCCCCAGCAGTAAATCAATTCCATTCACAGGTAATTTCTTAACGATCCCAAATACCATTAGTCAGATAACAAGTCACCCTCCAGTTGGACCCTGTGCAATGGGAGCAGAATATACTCTCCATTTACCAAAATTTTTCCTTTCATTGAATTCCCACAAGGGAAATTAAATCCTCAGAATAGGTATATTCCTACTACAAAGAAAAGTTTTAAACGGAAGATCCACTGACTGTGATTAACTAAACAAGTTAGGAAAAAGCATCAAACTTGAGGAAAAGGCACAAAATCAGAGTGTAGGCCAGATGATTGGTCAGAATATAAAGAGCTGTAGAGGATGATAACAAGGTTAATGAGGAGGAAACAAGTAGAATAAGACAGAAAGCTAGCTAGTAATGTAAAAACAGAGAGCAAGAGTTTCTACAGGTATTTCATAAAGGAAGAGAGTGAGTAAAATGAGTATTAGTCTTCAAAGAGTGAGAATGGTGAGTTAATAGTAGATATTAAGGAAATGGCAGCTGAAGTGAACAATGTATTGTGAACAACAGTATTTTGCTTTTGTCCAAACTCTTGAGGATACAAAAAGGATTTCAGTAATATTGATAAATCAGGGGTGGAAGGGAGAGGGAACCTTAGTGAAATTACAATCACGAGGGTAGTGATACTGAGCGATAAGAGAGACCTAGGGTTTCAATAATATAATTTTTTGAAGTCTGCATCACACATAGAAGGCGTTTGGCACGCTTGACTTCATTGCTCAGACCTTTGAATATACAAGCCTCTTCTGGAGTACTGTGTCCAGTCTGGTCTCCCTGTTATAGGAAGGATATTATTAAGCTGGAGAGGGTTCGTAAGAGATTTACCAGGATTTTGCCTGAAATGCAGGTTTGAGTTGTAAAGAGAGGCTGGATAGGCTGGAACTTGTTTTACTGGAGTGTAGGACTTTGAGAGGTGACCTTATAGAGGTTTATAAAATCATGAGGGGTATAGATACGGTGAATGGCAGGTGTCTTTCCCCTAAGGTGGGGGATTTCAAGACTAGGGGGCATATTTTTAAGGTGAGAAAGTTTAGAAAAATACATGAGGGGCAACTGTTTTATATAGAGAGTAGTTCATGTATGGAATAAGTTTTTAGAGGAAGTAATGGATGAGAGTACAGCTACAACATTTAAAAGACATTTAGATAAGTACATTAATAACATATGTTTGGAGGGGATATGGGCCAAGTGCAGGAGGTGGGACTAATTTAGTTTAGGGTTATGGTTGACATGGATCGATTGGACCAAAGGGTCTGTTTCCATGCTCTATGACTATATAAATTGATGAATTTCATTTTAGGGTCATAAAAGAGGTGCAAAAGGGGTGGTAGATGCATTGGTGTTAATGTTCGAAAATCTCCTTGATTCAGGAAAGGTTCCACTAAAATGGAATGTAGCAAATAAACCCCCTCTACTCAAGGGGTGGGGTGAGGGTTGGGATGAGGTGGTGGTGTAGAAAACAGGAAACTATGGCCAGTTAGTTTAACATCTGTCATGGAGAATGTGTTAGAATCAATCGTCAAAAAGATTATAGCTGTACACTTGAAAAAAAACTCAAGGAAATTGGGAAAAGTCAGCATGGCTTCATCAAAGGGTAATAATGTTTAACAAATTTATTGGAGTTCTTTGGAGGAGTAACATGCATTGTAGATAAAAGATAGCCTTTATATACTTGAATTTCCAGAAGGTATTAAAAGATGCCACATCAGTGGTTATTACAGGAAATGAAAGCTGTCCGTGTTAGGGTAACATGGATAGAAATGTGGCAGGCTAGCATGAAGCAAGCCTTTGATTGGCAGGAGGTGATGAATGGAGTCCTGCTCCACTTTGTACTGGGGCTTCAGCTTTTTACA
Organism: Rhincodon typus; assembly: GCF_021869965.1. NCBI lineage: Eukaryota > Metazoa > Chordata > Chondrichthyes > Orectolobiformes > Rhincodontidae > Rhincodon > Rhincodon typus. The sequence continues at coordinate 54,264,257 of NC_063350.1, forward strand.
ATTTACATCAATGGTTCATGAGGGGAATGTGGCTAAATTCATAGACAGCTCCAAGTTAGGGAGAAAATTATGTGTGGAGAGGACATAGGGAAGTTTGACACAAATATATATAGGTCAATTGAGATGACAAAAATCTGGCACATGAGGTATAATGTAGGAAACTGTGAACTTGTTCATTTTGGCTCAGAAACAAAACAGCAGAAGTATTTCTTAGATGGAGAATAACTGCAGAATTCCAAGATGCGGAGGGTGCTTTTTTCATGAATCACTAAAAGCTAGTGTGCAGGTACAGCAAGTAATCAAGAAGGCTATTGGAATGCTATCCTTTAGAATGAGAGGAATTGAATATAAAAGTAAGTATGTTATATTTCAGTTATTCAATGCATGGGTGAGGCCTCCACTTGAATGCTGTGCGCAGTTTTGGTTTCCTGGGTTTATTTCCACTGAGGTTTAGAACAGTGAGGGGTTAGTTCAGTGAAGTATACAAGATCCTGCATAGTCTTATGAAGGTGGACCTGGAAAGGTTGTTTCCTCATGGAATCATAGAATCCCTACCCCTATAATGTGGAAACAGGCCATTCAGCTCATTGAGTCACACCGTCCCTCCAAAGAGGATCCCACCCATATCCACCTCCCCACACCATCCCTGCGATTCTGCTTTTCCCATGGCTAGTCCACCTAGCCTGGACATCCCTGGACACTGCGAGCAATTTAGCAAGGCCAATCCACCTAATCTCTTGCGTGTCAGTCTCGAATTAGGAGCTACCATTTTAAAATTAAGGGCATGCCTTTTCAGGGTCAATTGAGGTCAATATCAGGGATTTTTTTTCTCTTACAAAAGGTTGTGTGATGTTGGAACTCACTGCCTCAGAAGGCAGTGGAGGTGGAGTCTGAATATTTCAAGACAGAGGTAAATGGATTCTTGTAAAGCAAGCCTAACCCTAACCAAACAAGAGTTATTAGGGATGGATGGGAATGTAGAATTCTAACCACAAACAGATCAGTCATGATCTCCTTGAATGACAGAGCAGTCTGGCAAGTCTGGATGGCCTACTTTTCCTCTTATTTTACATGTTCATAACAGACTAGTCAACAATTGCCTGATGTAATGATATTCAACATTACATTTAGTAACCAATATCCCCAACTTCTGCCTCACCATGCCAAAGTGTGTCTGCCCCCCTCACCTCCCAGCAGGACATATCCAACAAACGTGGTTGCACAGTGAAACACAGTCGGGAGGCAGTTCTGCTGGAGTTCTCAACATTAATTCTGGGCCTTGTGAAGCACAGACTGCGTGGCATATCCTGAAGGACAAACTTGGCCTGTGGCAGGATGGAAAACCCAATATGAGTTCAGCCTCACCAATTGACCTGTCACAAATGCATACATCCATTACAGTATCAGTAGAAGTGGCCGTTGTGCAGTCTTTGTGGAGGTGGAATCTATCTTCACATTGCAGTTCCCCTCCATTGTGTTCTTTTGGTGCTACCACCCAGCTAGGTGGGATAGATTTCAAACTAGCAACTTAAAACTCAAAGCAAAGCAAATCTATGAGACATTGTGGGCCATCGACAATAGCAGAATCATATTCAACCACAATCTGCAATGTCATTGCCCAGCATTTCCACTACAATGCCATTACCGTCAAGCTGGGAGATCAACCCTGGTTCAATGAGGAGTGCATGACATAAACATCAAGGGGCTACACCACAGGAATACATGCAAGCTGTACATTAGAAGCCATCTATATAAAACTGATGTGTATAAATGATCTATATTTTGGTATGCAAGGGCCATTTCAAAGTTTGCGAATTACAGAAAACTTGGGAGAGTTGCATACTGTGAGGATGACAGTGTAGAACTTCCAAAGGACATTGACACATTGGTGAAATGGGCAGATTCAGTTCAGGAGGGAGGAGTGTGAGGTGACACACTTTGGAACAAAGAATATAGAGAAACAGTATGAAATAAACAGCACTATTCTAAAGTGAGTAAAAGTGACAGATGTATTAGAGAGAACTGATAATGAAGCATTCAGGATCCTAGGCTTCATAATTAGGGGCCTATAGTACAAGAGCAAGAAGATTATAATGAACTAATAAAAGACACTGGTTAGATTTCAGCTAGAGTATTGTGCACATTTCTGGAAGCCTCACTATAGGAAGGATGTAAAGGCATTGCGGAGAGTCCAGAAGAGGTTTATGAGAATGGTTCCTGGGATGAGACACTTTAGTTGTGAGGAAAGATTGGAGAAGTTGCAATGATTTCCTTGGAGAGGAGAAAGTGAAGAGGCAATTTGATAGAAGTTTTCAAAATCATATGGGATCTGGATAGAGTGGACATGGAGAGCGTGTCCCCACTTATAAATGGATAGAGAACCAGAGGGCACAGTTTTGAAGTGTTCTAAAACGAAGCAAATGCGAGGTGAGAAAAAAAAGTCATACAGCGAGTGGTCCAGGTTTGAAATGTACTGCCTGGAAGTGTGGTGGAAGCAAGTTCAATTGAGGCATTCTAGGTTATTTAAACAGAGACAACTTGCAGCATTATAGGGTAAAAGGCAGAAGATTGACACTGCAGAAAGTTGCAACACAAAGGGACTAGGGGGTACTTGTGCTAAAGACACAGAAAGCTAGCATACAGGTGCAGCAGGCAATCAGGAAGGCTAATGGGATGTTGGCCCTTATTTCAAGGGGGTTGGAGTATAAAAGTAGCTAAGTCTTACTGCAACTGTATAAGGTGCTGATGAGACCACATCTGGAATACTGTGAGCAGTTTTGGTTACCCTTACTTAAGGAAAATATTATTTCATTGGAGGCCGTTCAGAGAAGGTTCATGAGGATGATCCCCTCTTATGGAGGGATTGTTTTATGAGCAACGGCTAAACAGGTTTGAACTCTACTCACTGGAGTTTTGAAGAGAGAGTTGATCTCATTGAAACAACTTAAGGGGTTTGAAGGGTAAATGCTGAGAGGATGTTTCCCCTCTGGGTGTGTCTAGGACCAGAGGGCATACTCTCAGAATAAAGGGGCACCAATTTAAGACTGAGATGTGGAGGAATTTCTTCTCTCTAAGGGCTGTGAGACTTTGGAACTCCTTGCCACAAACAGCTGTGAGGGCAGAGTCCTTATGTGTATATAAGGCTGAGACAGATAGATTCTTGATCATTTGGGGAATCGGGTTATGGGTAAATGGCAGGAAAGTGGCTTGAGGAATGTTGGATCAGCCATGATCTTACTGAATGGCGGAGAGGACTTGAGGGGCCGAATGGTCTACTCCTGTTTCTATTTCTTATGGTCTTAAAGTAGAATGCTCAGAGGGCTGACGCAGACACGATAGGCTGAATGGCCTCCTCTGCACTGTAACAGTTATGTTATTGGGTTTTGCTAAGTGTTCACACAACCAGTAGATTAAAGATCTGAAGCCCTGCCACATCCAGGCTAGAATGATGATAGATAATTGAACAACTAACTGGATCAGGAAGCTCCAAGAACATTCTCTCCTCAATGATGGGAGGGGCTGGCACAAAGCTCTGGGAGGGCACACTGTAATTAGCTACAATGTAGACATGCTTCTTTACTTGATGGCAGATATCTTTAAATGTCGATTTTAAATATTTATTCCATAATACAGTGCCAGTACTCTTTGAAGAAGTAACGCGTTTTTTTAAGAGATTAAATAAAATCAGAATCATTTTCTAGGAACTTGCAAAAAACTAAGTTGCTGGTGCTGCACTGGGAACGTAAAAGAGAGACATGCCCTTTCCATGGTTTGGACAACAATTTGTGTGGCTCACTTGCTCTCTTTCAGGATCCGAATTAAAACAATTTTTAAAAAACTGTGCCGTTCAGCAACCCACAGGCAGTATCAAACTTGCGATGTGTCTGGAGATTTTACAGTTTTACAGCTGCCTTATTGAGTAGAGATATTCCGTCTTTTACAGTACCAGGCAACAGAAAAGTGACTGTCCTTTTTTCAAAGCAAAGGATTGTCTGCAACAGGGAACAATTAGTATAGTCTGCAGCACCAGGCACTGCAAGCTGTGTTCTGCCCGGCTGCTTTCAATTAAAAGCTGCAATCTTTATAAATGTGTTCAATGCTTTCCTCCCAATATAGAGAAAGGGAATTGGGGAGAGAGAGATACACAGGGAAAGAAGAGGGAGGAGAGAAGTGGGCAGGGCAGAGGGAATGAAGAGGATGAGAGTGAGCGACAGAGAAGGAAAAAAAAGGAAATGAGAGTAAGAAATAGACGTAGAGGGAGGAGAGAGACAGAGGGAGGGAAGGATAGAGAGATGGAGAGCATAGGTAGGTAAGAGAGGAGCGAGACTTGATGGAGGTGAGAGGGAGGGAAAGTGGAGAATACAGAGCACCAGGCTGTAGGGTAGGTATCAAGGCTAACAGAGAAAGGGAGAGGCAGCAGAATCTATCAACCACTGAGGATCAATGGCCAGTCAGCATTAGAATGTTGGAAGTTAGTTAATTCCCTGGAGTAGGGGCTCAAAACATGAGGCATGTACTTTAGAGAGATAGTAGGAACTGCCGATGCTGGAGAATCTGAGATAACAAGGTGTGGAGCTGGATGAACACAGCAGGCCAAGCAGCATCAGAGGAGCAGGAAAGCCTACGTTTTGGGTCTAGACCCTTCTTCAGAAATGGTGATACTAAATACTTTAGTTTCAATCCAGACGGACTAAGAGGCACTCTACTCCAAACAGACTGGGAGGGTCCCCGCTCCGGATAGACAGGGAATGCTGTGCTCCAGATATACAGGGGGAGATCTTCTCCAGCCAGACAATCTTATCCCTGCACGAATGCCACATGTCCTTAATTCATTATTTTTAGCCCTAATATTCCTTACATTAAAGTAGAGGCCATCCAGTTTCACCTTATTCACTTGAGACACAATATGGACAAACTTGCTCTGTCTTGGTTCTTTTCCTAAGATATGCTGATATATAGTTCGTATTAGGGATAATTGGTATAAGAGATTCCCAACTGCGCAAATTTGAGCCCTGGGTTTTGAAGCTTGCGCAGCGACTGGGGACGCTGTGGCACATCAGAGACTTACGTGGGAGTTTGAACTGGTTTGGCAGGGGCAGGGGACACTGTTTTAGGTCAACAGTGACACAGTAAATCTTAGAAAAGCATGTTTAGAGAGGTGGTCACACTGCAGTTGTAGGGACTGGAAGAAAGAAGGGAATGGACGACCACCAGGGAGTCAAACAAGAGCAGGCAAGTAGTGCAAGAGTTCCCTGTGGTCCTGCTGACAAATCAATTTCTGTTTTGGAAGTCGATGAGGCCGTTCATACCCGAAGGGAGTGCAGAGGGAGTCAGGCTTCTGGCACTACAAGCTGCCTGACTGTACAGGAAGGGAGGAAGAAGAAAGGAAGAAAAAAAGTAATTAAGCATTCTTTCATTAGAGGAACATTGAGGTGTATCTGTAGCCACAGACGTGGCTCCAGGATAGTGTGTTGCCTCCCTGATGCCATGGTCATGGATGTCACTGAGCACTTGCAGGGGTGGGGTGATAAGAGAAAGGTTGTGGTACACATTGGAACCAATGACATAGGTAGAATGAGAGATGAGGTCTTGTATCAATAGTTCAGGGAGCTGAACAGTAGATTAGGAAGCAGAACTTCGAAGGTTATAATCTCAGGCTTACTCCCAGTGCTACCTTCTAGTGAGCATGGGAATAGGAGAATAGGGCATATGAATGTGTGGCTCAAGAGCTGGTGCAGGAGGGAGGGTGTTAGATTCCTGGATCATTGGGACTGTTTCTGGGGGGTTGGGACCCCACAAGCAGAACGGCCTGCACCTGGGCTAACATCCTTGTGAAAACATTTGCTACTGCTGTTGGGAGTTTAAACTGGTTTGCCAGGGGCAGGGGACACTGCTTTAGGTCAACAGTGACACAGCAAATCTTAGAAAAGAAACCAAGGCAGAGCAAGTGTAACCATATTGTGTCTCAAGGGAATAAGGTGAAACTGGATGGCCTCTACTTTAATGCAAGGAGTGTTAGGGGTAAAACAGATGAGGTAAGAGCATGGATTGACACGTGGCATTGCGATTTTGTTGGCAGCACAGAGGTGTGGTTAAGGCAGCGATAAGACTGTCAACTGACCATTCTGGGGTGGAGGATCTTTAGGTAGAATAGGATGCAAAAATGAAGATGGTGTCACATTATCAGTTAAGCAATCAGGAATGAGTAAGGAGGGATGATATTTTGGAATGGTCATCAAATGAGGTTTTATGGGTAGAATTTAGGAATAAAAAGGTACAGTCACACTGTTTGGAGTATACTATACACTGCTAAACTGTGGGCAGTTGAAGAGCAGGTATGTAGACAATTCACTGAGGTGTGTAAAGATAATAATAGGATAATTATATTCGGGAATTCAACTTCCCCAACATTAATTGACATAATCATAGCGTAAAGGGTTTACAGAGGGCTGGACAGTGTTCAAGGTGACAACGGGGGCACATTTTTGTGATCATGACCACAACATAGTACATTTTAAGTTTGTTGTTGACAGGAAAAAGATCGTCCAAAAACGGGGTTTTAGTTTGGGTTAAGGCAGATTTTATTAAAATAAGGCCAAAATAGACCGGAAACACCACTTGTGGGTAATTCTACAGCAGAACAGTGAGACATGTTCAAAAAGGTACTAGGGGAGAGAGTTAGGTTGAAATGGAGCAACAAGCCCAGAGAAGTCTGGATATCTAGGAGTATTCAGAACTGGATAAAAGGGAAAATAATGATGGAGGCTTTAGCGGAGTATAGTGTGCAGGGGAAACTCAATAAAGAGAAAACATTGGTGGCAAAATTAGGGAGAATCTCAAAATATTCTACAAGTATATCAAGAAAAAGGGACTAACCAGGGAGAGAAAGGGACCTATTAGGGACCACGCGTGTTGTCTGTTTGTGGAGCTGGAGGACATTGGTAAAGTGTTAAATGGATACTTTACATCAGCCTCTACTCAGGAGGAGGATGCAAGTACAGAATTCAAGAAGATGAAGTTCTTCAACAGGTTGATATAAGAAATGACATGGTATTGGAGGTTTTGGCAGATTTAAAACTGGACAAACCCCCAGGTCCAGATGAGTTGTATCCCAGACTGCTATGAGAGATGATGGAGGAAACTTCAGGAGCCCGGCTCCAAATTTTTGCATCGTCTTTGGCCACAGAGGAGGTGCCAGAGGACTGGGAGACAGCTAATGAGGCTCTACCTTACAATAACGGTGGTAGAGATGAACCAAGAAACTGTAGTCCAGTGAGTCTCATACACCAGTGTTTGGGAAACTATTGGAGAAAATACTGAAGGATAAAATTAAACTCCATTTCGAGAGGCAGTGTCAGAGAGAGGTCATGTCTAATAAATCTGGTGGAATTTTTTGACGAGGTTCCTAAGTGTAATGCAGTTGATGTAGTTTATCTGGATTTCAGCAAGGTTTTTGACAAGGTGCTGCATGGGAAACTGGTAAAAAAGGTAAAAGTTCATGGGGTCCAGGGTAACTTAGCAAGATGTATCCACAATTGGCTTCATGACAGGAGACAGGGTGGTGGTGGAAGGCTGTTTGTGTGACTGAGGCCCAGTGTGCAGTGGCATACCACAGGGATCAGTGCTGGGGCTCTTACTGTTTATGATACCCATAAATGATGGAGATGAGAATATGGGAAAGTTGATAAGTAAGTCTGTGGATGACACAAAGATTGGCTGAGTGGTGGGCAGTGAAGAAATCATTTTTAGGGTACAGGTGCTATAAACAGATTGGTCAGTTGGGTAGATCAATGACAGATGGAACTTAAGCCTGAGAAATGTGAGGTGATGCATTTTGGAAGAAGGAACAAGACAAGGGAATACACAATGAATGGGAGGACACTAGGAAGCTCACAGGAACAGAGGGATCTAGGGATATTTGTCCACAGATCCCTGAAGGTGGCAAGACAGTTTAACAGGGTATTTAAGAAGGCATTGGTGACACTTGCTTTATCAATTGAGGCATAGATTATAAAAGCAGGGAGGTTATGTTGGAATTGTACTGAAGTTTGGTTAAGCAATAGCTGGAGCACTGTGTGCAGTTCTGGCCACCACACTATAGGAAGGATGTGACTGCAGTGAAGAAGGTGGAGAGGAGATTCACTGGGATGTTGCCTGGGATGGAGTAGTTTAGCTATGAAGGGAAGCTGGATAAGCGCGAGTTGTTTTCTTTGGAGTAGAAAAGGTTGAGAGGGGACCTGGTAGAGATGTATAACATTATGAGGAGCGTGAACAGGTTGGATAGACAGAGCTGAAAGTAGTTGAAGGTTCAATAACAACAGGGAATAATTTCAAAGTGAAAGGCATGAGGTTTAGGTGGGATTTGAGGAAAATCATTTTCACAGAGTGTGGAGGGGGTCTGGAATGTCTGGTGGGAGGGTAGTAGAGGCAGGAAATCTCACAACTTTTAAAAGGTTATTTGATGAGTACTCGAAGTGTCATAACATTCAAGGCTATGGGCCTGATGTGGGAAAGTGGGACTAGTGTAGGCTGTAATATATTTTTGGCAGTACAGATATTAAGGGCCAAAGGGCTTTTTTTTATATCTTTCTGTGATTCTCCATTCCACACAGACAGCGGGAGATATACTCCAGAAACAAAGGGGTCATGCTACTCCAAACAGACAAGGGGAGCCCCATTCTGGAAAGACAGGCATACTCCACTCTAGACAAATAGGGGGCACTAAAAGCCAGACAGACAAACACAGGGCACGCCACTTCAGGCAGATAGGGAGCGCTGTACTCGGATGGCGGGGGTAAACTACTCTAATGAGAAGGAGGACACTCTACGCTAGTCAGATAGGGGGCGCTTCACTTTGCACTGACAGGGGGCACTGTACTCCGTACAGATAGGGGGCATTTTACTCCTGACAGACAGGGGAGCTCAACTCCAGCTAGCCAGGGAGAACTCTATTTCATACAGACAGCGGGCGGTACACCAGACAGGTAAGAGGCTTTGCTTCATGCAGAGAGGGCCACTGTATTCCGCAGAGATAGGGAACAGTCTGTAGTGGCCAGACAGTGGGAGCTCAGCTCCAGATAGAGCTGTGAGCCAGACAGATGCTTGCTGTACTCCAGAAAGGTAATTCCCCATTTCACACAGACAGGGTGGCACTACTCGAGACACAGACGGAGGGTAGGGTCCTCCAGCCAGATGGGGAGCACTCCACTCCAGACAGACAGGACATCTTTACTCTAAACACCTTCTGCTGAAGCTGATGTTGGACTGATTGGCAGTACTGAAAGGAGAATGAAATCGCAGGACCATTGACTGGACAATATTGTGTGCTTAATACAATGAGTGTTCAAATTCCACCCTAATTGGAAATGTTTGGAAAGTACAATTTGCTATCAGAAAAACTATCTCTGAAACATGAGCTCCTCATAAAAATCCGACTGGTTCGCTGATGTTATTTTGGGAAAGAAACCTGCCAATCTTACCTGGTCTGGCATCAATGTGACTCCAGTCCCATAACAAAGGACAGCTCTTCTCTGCTTTCTGAAGGGGCCCAGTTAACCACACTCAGGTGTATCAAACAACATCACAAACCAATAGCAGCTGGGAGTGTACCGAATCAAGAAGGGAGTGTTGTTGAACAGAGAGACCTGGGGCTTCAGGTACATATTCCCTTGAAAGTGGCATCACAGGTAGAGAGGGTGGTGAAGAAGGCATTTGGCACGCATTCCTTCATTGGTCAGTGCATTGAGTACAGGAGTTGGGACGTCATGTTGCGGCTTTACAGGACATTGGTGAGGCCACTTTTGGAGTACAGCGAACAGTTCTGGTCTCCCTGCTACAGGAAGGATATTATCAAATTGGAAAGGGCACAGGAAAGATTTACAACGATATTACCGGGAACTGGAGGGTTTGAGTTATTAGAAGAGGCTGTATAGGCTGGGACTTTTTGTTTTGAAGCATAAGAGGTTGAGGGGTAATCTATAGAAGTTTATAAAATCATAAGGGCCATTGATAAGGTGAATAGCAACGATCTTTTCCAAATATAGGGGAGTTCAAAACTAGACGGCACAGGTTTAAGGTGAAAGGGGAAAGATTTAAAGGCACCTGAGGGGCAACTGTTTCACACAGAGGGTAATGCAAATATGGATCAAATCGGCAGAGAAATTGGTAGATGCAGGTACAATTACAACATTTAAAAGAAATTTGGACACGTACATGGATAGGAAAGGTTTAGAGGAATATAGGCCAAATGTAAGCAAATGGGAGTGGTTTAATTTGGGAAATCTGGTAGGCATGGGTGAGTTGGAATGAAGGGTCAGTTTCCATGCTGTATGACTGTATAAGACTACCATTTTACTAAGACTATAATGGAAGGACAACCAATTTCACCCTGAGAATTAATTAACAATGTGACTGCCAGCTCCCAATCATGGAGTGTGGTGGTGGTTGTGTGACATTTCTAACATTCCCTTTCTTGTGCGACATGCCCTATGGCTGGGAAGGTTCAGTGGAATTGGTTTAGGGAATATATGACTCTACAGTTTCAATGAAGTTTTCATTCAGAAGCAGCCGGCATTGCAGTGCCTGCAGCTTGCGCTTCACACCACACTGCGGGCGCACTGATCCCTAATCCAGAACTGTTCATACACTTTCCGATCTTTTCATTCCTGACATTGAGGTACCAGCAGACTTCCTCCTCCAAGTTGGCCAATGCTGCAGGAAGCTGAGCTTGGATGCCTGGTAATCTGGGACCCAATGTCACGCACCATGTACCAGGCTCTGAGGACTTTGTACTCCCGATTGTTAGAAAGCTGTGTTCCAATAGCAGTGAGCTGTGAATGAGTTAAACAAGAAGGACCTCACCTCTGGGACGTTTCTCTCTTTGTGCTTCAATCTGGTGACTTATCGTCAAATTACTAGAGAATTTTTATTCATAGTTCTTACAGCTTTTGGCTCGATACTTCCTTACAGAGGAAGTAATAAATGCAGCCACTCGCAGTTTACTACCTCCCCGCTGTGTCATCCAATTACAGTCTTACTCTCTCCATAGGGCGAAGGAGGTGAAGACAGGCCTCAGCACTGACAATTAGGCCACATTGTTGCTTAGCAACAACTTTGGCCTGGACAGAATTTCTCAAGTGGCACAGGCTGATTAGACAATCAAATGAGAATTAAGGTGTTTTTTTAAAAAATTTAACAGCAAAAGTTTAATGATCACTGTATCTAGGAGACAATGATTATTTCCATAAAGCTGACCTGTTTTCTGTTTCCTGAACAGGATGGATTTGTTGCGGCTTTCAAACAGGAGGCACAACACTCCTGTGTGCCATGCCCGAGGATGAGGCCCTAGAGGGTATTTTCACATGTGCCAGGGCTGCCTCTGCTGTTTCCCGACCTTACCGGCAAACCATGGACAAAAGAGGGTGGGAAACAGCACTTTCCAGTGCTATTTAAGGGGATAGTGACTCGCTGTCATTGAAATCCTCAAAAAATGATTGGCAGGTATCTTACATGTCATTTTTTGTGTGGTTCCCGAGCCACAGTTTGTGTTCTAAATAATTGGGAAGCTTGGCGAGGTCCAGCGAATTCTGTAGGGAGATAAGAGAGGAGGAGAGTTCACATGCAGAGATCCTTAGCTTCACAGGGATACAGATGTACATACTATGCACCTCAGAGGAGCAGGAGGTCATGATTCTTCAAAGAGACTGTCTCCCCACCTTGTGATCCATGACCACAAGTGTTAGCCTTTAACCATGATGCTGGTTCCACTGAAGAAGACCCCAGAAGTATCCTCTGTTTCACTGTATTTGTTGTTTTGGTAGCCGGACTGTGGATTTAATGCTGGGTGGTTTAATTAAACAATGTGAGATGCCCAAATTAAAGACACAGTTCCTAATTAGAAAGAAGAAAGGAACTAATAGCATGAGAGCTATCACAATCTCTGGACATCCCAATGTGCATCAGTGGAGTATGTTTGGAGTATCTGGTTACTCATTATGCCAAATGAACATTCTGAAGAAGGGTCACTGGACTCAGAACCTTAACTCTGTTTTCTCTCCACAAATGTTGCCAGACCTGCTAAGTTTCTCCAGCAATTTCTGTTTTTATACCAAATGAATGATAAGTTATCAGGCTGGACTGCAATCTTGATCACATTACTTCCTGTCACCGAGGCTCGGAGGTTTGCAACACTTCCCTGTCTGTTGTCTTCTTGTGTCACTTGTGAGCTGTGCAAGTGTTTTCAATACAAGCTCTTTCCCAAAGGTATATCTGTAGTATCCAAATATTTCCAGCCTCCTTCAGGCTGCATCTCTTCCAAATACTCAGTGCTTCTTAAATAGTCCCTTGGATGGAGGAGAACTTGTGCCGCCCTGGTTTGATGGGTTCTCAGATTGCTGATGCCATCAAGAAAGGTCACTTAAGTGGTTGACACTGTTCTTTGTGTGTTTCTTGAATTTGGCATGCAGTGAGGTTGCCTCCCAATGAGCGAAAGCTGCACCATGACACTGTGTTCCTTATCCACTGGGAGGAGGCAGATCAGTAGGATCCTCGCAATAATCAGCTCCCCTGTTGGACAGCAAGGAAACCTCAATCAAAGCAGAAATTGCTGGAGGAACCCAGCATCCGTGGAGAGAAAATAGAATCAAAATTTTGAGTTCATTGTCCCTTCATAAGCACTGATTGAATGGGCCCTGTAAACCATGCACTTTTGACCTTATCCCCTATCTACCCTCTACAACAACAATAGGGACCCCTTCACCCTCACTTTCCAACCCAACAACATCCACATCTAAAGGATCATTAGCCGCCACTTCTGTTACCTCCAGTGGGATGTCACCATCAGACAAATATTTCCCGCCCCTCCCCTCCTTGTCAGCATTCCGCAGGGCCATTCCCTCTGGGATACCCTGCTGCACTCTGCCTCCACTTTCAATGACCACCTCACCTCCACTCCCACCTTCAGGCTGCATCTTCCCATGCAATAGTGGAAGGTGCAACACTTGTCCTCCTATTCAAGGCCCCACACACACCTCTTCTTCTCTACTTATGTGACTCCAACATCAGCAACGTGCCTTTACCCATCCTTCTGATGTTAATTCTATTACTCTACAATCTCCATCAGCCAGAGGGAATTTATGTTAAGTTCCAAGAAGGACCAAGAGGCTGACGTTTTAAACAGCAGGAACTTTGTTATGGAAGTGTTCACTCTCCAGGCAACGAGGTCAAGGAGACCTGGTCGTCCCAAAATGCCCCAAAATGTCTCATGTTTGGACTCTTAAAGTGACAGTCCACAATACTTACACAGATACACAACAGAAGAGCCAGCACACTTGTGGCTGTCACTTTAATGAGTAATTGGTCAATTTAGAGTGGAAACAGTCTTTAGCAATTCATCTTGATGACATAGATTTATTTCACGTTGTCTCCTTTAGGAAAAATGATTGGAGTAATTTGAGTAATTTTGGGCAACATGGTGGCTCAGTGGTTAGCACTGCTGCCTCACAGCACCAGGGACCCAGGTTCAATTCCAGCCTTGGGTGACTGTCTGTGTGGAGTTTGCACATTCTCCCCGTGTCTGCGTGGGATTCCTCCGGGTGCTCCAGTTTCTTCCCACAATCCAAAGATGTGCAGACTAGGTAGATTGGCCATGCTAAATTCGGGAGGCTGAGGGTGTGATAGAGAGGACGAGTTATAAGGAGGTGGTCACACCCAAGGTACAGGATAAAGGTAGCAGGGTGACTGTCAGGAGGGGGAAAGGGAATAGGCAGACAGTGGAGGGATCCCTTGTGGCCGTTCCCCTCAATAATAAGTATACCGTTTTGGATACTGTTGTGGAGGATGACCTACCAGGGGAAGGCTATAGCGGACAGGTGTCTGGCACTGGGCCTGGTTCTGTGGCACAGGAGTGAAGGGGGAGAATAGGAGAGCAATTGTAGTGGGGGATTTGATAGTAAGAGGCACAGACAGGCGGTTCTGTGGACGCAAACGAGATGAACGGATGGTATGTTGCCTCCCGGGTGCCAGGGTCCATGATGTCTCGGATCTTGTCTTCAAGATCCTTAAGGGGGAGGGTGAGCAACCAGCAGTCATGGTACACATCGGTACCAATGACATAGGTAGAAAAAGGACAGAGAATGTGAAAAAGGAGTACAGGGAGTTAGGTTGGAAGCTGAAGTCCAGGACAAACAGGGTAATTATCTCTGGATTACTACCAGTGCCACGTGATAATGAGGTAAGAAACAGGGAGAGAGTGCAGCTAAACACGTGGCTACAGGGCTGGTGTAGGAGGGAGGGCCTCCATTATGTGGATAACTGGAGCACATTCTGGGGAAGGTGGGACCTGTACAGTAAGGACGGGTTGCACCTGAACAGGAAGGGCACAAATATCCTGGGAGGGAGGTTTGCTTGAGCTATACGAGATGGTTTAAACTAGATCGGCAGGGGATGGGGAACCGGATTTGTAATTCAGGGGTTGAGGTATTCAGCCTTCCAACAGACACAACAGGGAGTGAGGTTGTTTATAAAGAAATGCGGCCGATGGAGCGTAATTGTGGACACAGAGATGGTTTGAGGTGTGTATACTTCAATGCTAGAAGTATCAGAAATAAGGCGGATGAACTTAGAGCATGGGTCAGTACTTGGAACTACGATGTTATGGCCATTACAGAAACTTGGGCAACTCAGGGACAGGAATGGTTGTTGGAAGTTCCGGGATTTAGATGCTTTAAAAGAAATAGGGAGGGTGGAAAAAGAGGTGGGGGAGTGGCATTGCTAGTCAGGGCTAGTATAGCAGCTACTGAAAGGCAGTTCGAGAATGATATGTCCACAGAGTCAGTTTGGGTTGAGGTCCAGAACAAGAAAGGAGCAGTCACTTTGTTGGGGTTTTTTTACAGACCCCCTCATAGTTGCAGAGAAGTGGAGGAGCGGATTGGGAGGCAGATACTGGAAAGGTGCAGAAGTCACAGGGTTGTAGTCATGGCTGACTTCAACTTTCCAAATATTGATTGGAAACATTTTAGTTGTAATAGTTTAGATGGAGTGGATTTTGTCCAGTGTGTTCAGGAAGGATTCCTGACACAGTACGTAGATAGACCAGCACGAGGAGAGGCCACTTTGGATTTGGTGCTTGGCAATGAACCGGGCCAAGTGTTAGACCTGTTGGTAGGAGAGCATTTTGGCAGTAGCGATCATAACTCTGTTACTTTTACAATAGTCATGGAAAAGGATAGGTACATACAGCAGGGTAAGGTTTATAATTGGGGGAAGGATAATTACAATTCTGTTAGGCAAGAACTGGGTAACATAAATTGGGAACAGATGCTGTCAGGGAAGAGCACTATTGAAATGTGGAGATTGTTTAAGGAATGCAAATTGCGTGTGCTCGATATGTTTGTCCCTAGCAGGCAGGGAAGGTGCGGTCAAGTGAGGGAGCCTTGGTTCTCAAGAGAGGTCGAACGACTGGTTAAGAGGAAGAAGGATGCTTATGTAAGGTTTAGGAAACAAGGAATGGAAAAGGCTCTGGAGGGATACAAGTTATCCAGGAAGGAGCTGAAGAAAGAGCTTAGGAGAGTTATAAGGGGGCTTGAGAAAAACTTGGCAGATAGGATCAAGGAAAACTCCAAGGCTTTTTACATGTACGTGAGGAATAAGAGAATGACCAGAGAAAGGGAAGGGCTGATCAAAGATTGTAAAGGGAATTTGTGCATGGAGCCTAAAGAGATAGGAGAGGTCCTGAATGAATACTTTTCTTCGGTATTCACAACTGAGAGGGACCTAGTTGTAGGGGAGGATAGTGTGAAACAGGCTGGTCGGCTAGAGGAGGTCAGTGTTAGTAAGGAAGATGTGCTAGGAATTTTGAGGAAGTTGAAGATAGATAAGTCCCCCGGGCCTGATGGGATTTATCCAAGGATTCTATGGGAGGCGAGGGAAGAGATCACAAGGCCTTTGGCGATGATCTTTTCATCCTCACTGTCCATGGGTATCGTGCCGGAAGATTGGAGAGAGGCAAACATCATTCCCTTGTTCAAAAAAGGGAATAGGGATATCCCCGAAAATTACTGGCCAGTTAGTCTTACATCAGTGGTGGGCAAATTATTGGAAAGGGCTCTGAGAGATAGGATTTATGATCACTTGGAAAGGCACAGTTTGATTTGTGATAGTCAGCATGGATTTGTGAGGGGTAGATCATGCCTCACAAATCTTATTGAATTCTTTGAAGAGGTGACCAAACACGTGGATGAAGGTAGAGCAGTGGATGTGGTATACATGGATTTAAGTAAGGCATTTGATAAGGTTCCCCATGGTAGGCTCATGCAGAAGGTAAGGATGCATGGGATAGGGGGAAATGTGGCAGACTGAATTCAGAATTGGCTGACCCTTAGAAGACAAAGGGTGGTAGTGGACGGAAAATATTCAACATGGTGCTCAGTTACGAATGGTGTACCACAAGGATCTGTCCTGGGTCCTCTTCTATTTGTGATTTTTGTAAATGATTTGGATGAAGGAGTGGAAGGGTGGATTAGCAAGTTCACGGACGATACGAAGGTGGGTCGCGTTGTGGACAGTGCGGAGGGCCGTTCTAGGTTACAAAGGGACATTGATAGGATGCAGAGCTGGGCTGAGAAGTGGCAGATGGAGTTTAACCCTGAAAAGTGTGAGGTGATTCATTTTGGAAGGACAAACTTGAAAGCAGAATACAGTGTTAACGGAAAGATTCTTGGCAGTGTGGAGGAGCAGAGGGATCTTGGGGTTCATGTTCACAGTTCCCTGAAAGCTACCATCCAGGTGAATAAAGTTGTTAAGAAGGCGTATGGTGTGTTAGCTTTCATTAATAGAGGGATTGAGTTCAAGAGCCGTGAAGTTATGCTCCAGCTATACAAAAGCCTGGTTTGGCCACATCTGGAGTATTGTGTACAGCTCTGGTCGCCTCATTACAGGAAAGATGTGGAAGTGTTGGAAAAGGTGCAGAGGAGATTTACCTGGATGTTGCCTGGAATGGAGGGAAGGTCTTACAAGGAAAGGTTGAGAGAGCTAGGGCTTTTCTCTTTAGAACAATGAAGGATGAGAGGTGACTTGATAGAGGTGTACAAAATGACGAGATGTATAGATAGAGTGGACAGCCAGAGACTTTTTCCTAGGGTGGAGGTAGCTATTATGAGGGGGCATAGTTTTAAAGTGAGTGGAGGTAGATATAGGGGAGACGTCAGAGGTAGGTTCTTTACTCAGAGGGTGGTAGGGGCGTGGAATGCATTGCTAGAGCGGGTAGTGGAGTCGGCCTCATTAGGGGCATTTAAGCAGCTATTAGATAGGCATATGGATGATAGTATAAGGTAGGGGTGGAGGTTAGATAGACCTTAGAATTAGGGTAAAAGTTCGGCACAACATTGTGGGCCGAAGGGCCTGTACTGTGCTGTACTGTTCTATGTTCTATGTTCTAAATTGCCCGTAGTGTTCCAGAATGTGTAGATTAGGTGGGTTATGCAGGATGGGTCTGGGTGGGATGCTCTGAGGGTTGGTGTGGACTTATTGGGCCGAAGGTCCTGTTTCCACAATGTAGGGATTCTACGAGGTCAATATCTGGCCAATACAGCAAGGCTTATGGGAAGGGATCATTTTTCCTCCTCACATTGCGAGTCAGTTCATTGGCTGACAGCTCTCCAATGCCAGCAGTGTTAACAGGACAGGGTTATGGTGGAGGAATCCCCATATTTCAGCCTCACCCTCTGCTTCATCTCACCAAGTGGTGTCATCACCTCCTATCATTGGCAAAATACAAAGCAAGAAGAGATGTTAAGGGTCAGTGAGGACCCCAGTTGAGGTGAGAGTGAGCAGGCCACCTGACCTCTCCTTTCCCTCCAGTAAAATACCACAGGAGGTAGCTGCAGTGACATCACTAGGACTGCCAGGTTTACGACCATTCACCTGCTAGTCCACGCCCGAGGGGCTGCAAGATTTCCCCTGACGTTTCCACAAATTAGCTGAAGATCTAAAGATATACAGGGACTTATCACCAAAGCTCGCTGCTGGCCTGTACCAACTTGATTGAGATGCAAGAAACAGTCAGCAAAAACAACCTGTATTTATATAGAAACACGCAAAATAGGAGCAGGAGTAGGCCATTTCGCCCTTCAAACTTGTTCCACCTTTCAATATCATGATATCTGATCATCTAACTCAAAAGCCCTGTTCCCACATTTCCCCCATACCCTTTGATCCCTTTAACCCTAAGAATATATCTAATTCCTTCTTGAAAACATTTAATTGTTTTTCCTCGACTTCTTTCTGTGGCAGAGAATTCCACAGGCTCACCACTCTCTGGGTGAAGAAATTTCTCCTCATCTCAGCCCTAAATGGCCTACCTACCCCATCTATGACCCTGATTCTGGATTGTCTGGTCATCTGGAACATTTTTCCTGCATTAATCCCGTCTAGTCCTGTTTAAATTTTTTAGGTTTTCATGAGATCCCCTCTCATTCTTCTAAACTCCAGTGAATACAGTCCTAACCAATCCAGTCTGTCTTCATATGTCAGTCCTGCCATCCCAGGAATCCGTCCGGTAAACCTTTGTTGCACTCCCTCCATAACCAGAACATCCATCCTCAGAGAAAGAGACCAAAACTGCACGCAATACTCTAGAGATAGTAAGAACTGCTGATGCTGGAGTCAGAGATAACACGGTGTGGAGCTGGAGGAACACAGCAGGTCAGGAAGCATCAGAGGAGCAGAAAAGCTGACGTTTTGGGTCGGGACCCTTCTTCAGAATATTCCAGGTGTTGTCTCACGAAGACCCTGTACAATTGCAGCAAGACATCCCCACACCTGTACTCAAATCCTCTCACTGTGGAGGCCAACATACCATTTACCTTCTTAACTGTCTCCTTCACCTGCTTACTTTTAGTAACTGGTGTACAAGGACACCCAGGTCACCTTGCACACATGCCCACACTTTTCCAATCTGTTGCCATTCAGATAATAACCTGCCTTCCTGTTTTTGTTACTGAAGTGGAAACTCACATTTATCCACAGAATGCTTCATCTGTCAAACATTTGTCCGTTCATTCAACTTGTCCAAATCACACTGAAGCATCTCTGTACCCTCCTCACAGCTCAACTCCCACTCAGCTTTGTGTGGTCTGCAAATTTAGAGATATTACCTTTAGTTTCTTCATCTAAATCATTAATATATATTGTGAATCGCTGGGATCCAAGCTCTGATCCCTGTGGTGCCCCAGTAGTAACACCTACAACTTGGTTGAAAGACCTGTTTATTCCTACTCTTTGTTTCCTGTCTGTCAACTAGCTCTCTACATATGTCAGTAGCTGTCCCCAATCCCAAGTGCTTTAATTTTATGTTTTAATTTCTTATATTATAATTTCTTATGTGGGACTTTTTAAAAAAAAATTCAACAAACCCCTACAGTGTGGAAACAGGCCCTCTGGACCAACAAGTCCACATTGACCCTCAGAACATCCCACCCAGAACCATCCCCCAAACCCACCTAATCTACACATCCCTGAACACTACAGGCAATTTCCCATGGCCAATCCACCCAGTCTGTACATCTTTGGACTGTGGGAGGAAACCCACACAGACACAGGGAGAATGTGCAAACTCCACAGAGACAGTTGCTTGAGATAGAATTGAACCCAGGCCCCTTAGTTCTGTGAGGCAGCAGTGCTAATCACTGAGCCACCATACCACCCTATATCAAATACCTTTTGAAAGTCCAAGTCAACCACAGCCACTGGCTCCCACTTAATAACTTTGTTACATCCTTAAAAATTTACAGTAGATCTGTCAAGCATGATTTCCCTTTCAGAAATTTATGCTGACACTGAGTGATCCTGCCACTCAACATGTCATGGCTTATAGTAGGCTAACATCCTTCAGCATTTCACAAGAGTTAATGAGAAACTTAATATCTTGCCAGTCAAAGGGGGTCATCAGAATAGTAACAAGTTTTCATGATTCATGGAAAGCAAAAAGCCAGAACTAAGTAATGTTGAACTGAGAGTTGCCAATGTTTTCACTCATTAGCTCAGAAATTGGCCCCACAACCGAGGTGTAACTGCGATTATTCACCTCTTTTGAGGGCTTTGCATAAACCGGGAAAGCCCATTGTTACCTGTGTGGGAGTTTAAACATTCCAAACACTGTTGATCCTTGCTGTTGGGTGTACTTTGGTGGAATAATTGTTCTATTTCCTAAACAGGAAATGAACCTGGATCTGGCATGTCGCTAACAGATTAAGAGAAGTAATGACTGCAGAGACTGAGGAAAGGGCGTGTCTGCACACGGCTGCTCTCAGGCTTGTTTCCACAGTGACTATCGCATTCCATTCAGCCCAGAATCTGCCAGCTCCTGGCCTCTGTCTGAAAAGTTACATCTATTTGCCTTTTTGCAATTTAATACCCATTCCACTTACCCATATGACTTTTAATTGCATCCAGCTCCGAAACTGAAGTGATTGTGTTCAGGTTTTAGCCAATCACACAACCATTACACACAGCCATTAGCAACAATAATTGAAGGATGATTTCTATGAATGAATGATGATCATTTGTCACTTGTACTCCACAATGAACAACACAGTAAAATACACTGGAAAGCTTCAACTGTCACCACAAACCAGCGCTATTTGAATATTTTAAGAATAAAAAGTATAAAAAGATAAAGAAAGACCACCTTCATTCTGCTCCCTCCACTATGACTCCTGAGCCCTGAGCCGGCTGACCAACAACACCTGCGCCACACCCACCAACGTCACAGTTGCCATCCTCCAGGTGCCATCTCTTTGTCGCTGGGCCCACCTTGCTGACAGGCAGTCGGTGCCAGGTCCTGTGCTGGACACGCACTCACCCTGCAACCAGGAGCTGTGAGCTCCACTGCCAGGCCAGGCCACTCACTGCCTCTCTAAGAGTCCCACTGTGGCCACTCTCCTCTGCAATGTCACCTTCTTTGCTGTCGCTGACAGGAAGATGATGAAGGAAAAGAAAAACAAAGACGAAGAAGGGAGGAAGCAGCTGTCTGGAGCAGACAGGCTCAGGAGCTTGAACTACTAAGAATTAACGTTTTGGACAGTTATTAAAGTTCAGAAAATTTGAAGAATGGTCACCAGACCCAAAATGTTGACTCTGCTTTCTCTCCACAGATGCTGCTAGACCGGCTGAGTTTCTCCAACAATTTCTGCTTTTATGTGTAGAGTGATTAAAACTGTGATGCTCAAGGGTTAGAGAGTACAGGTATCGCAGAGAATCCTGTTTACTTTATAAACAATGTGAGACTCTATCTCTTTATTTTTGGAAGGTGTGATTTTATAAACCCTAAACTGATTGGAACTGTTGCAATTGGACTGAGACAAGACAAACAGCTTAAAAGTGCAAAGCCACCTTTCAAGGTGGAGACAAGAAAATAAATTAATCACTGTTATCGGGTGTGAAAAGAGAGACTTCCTGCAATCTAGATATCCATCAAAAACTATTGCAGTCCCAGGTCATAAACAAATGCCAAGTCTTGGACATTGACACAATGGCTGTCACAGATGGGCCTGCTCAAAGAAATACACACTGGAACCAATATTTGAAGGGAGGTTCGGAGAGGATGTAGACATGTAATCAAAGACAAACTGCTGTCTTCCATCTCTTGCAAGAGGTTAGCACCCAGTTCTCACAAAACTAGCCACAGAGAAACATCATCATGGAACTTCTTAACAACTGGAACATTTGCTATAACTGTCTGCATTCAAGAAACCAGTGAACATCAGGTTAAAACATTAAAAATCAAAGGACTCTGAAAAGACAACTGAAATACTCTAAAATAACTTATTTTCTCTTCCTCTGTATTGACTATATTCCACTTTAACTTTGGAACTGCTTGTTTGTGTGTGGGTCTTAGTAATTGCACAAAGCCTGTACAGTTGACATTGCATTTGTGTTTTTTTCTCTCACGTTTAAGAGTTAATAAATTTGCTCTTTCTTTAAAGAAACCTATTGATCTACTCCTTATTGTTCACAGAAAAGCGTTTTAACTGGAGGCATAAACTTGTGCTAAAATGTATCTTACCTTAAATAAAGCAAAGAAACTGTGAGTGTTGGAGATCTGAAGCAAACAAAAATGGAAACGTCTGTTCTGATGATACCAACTTCGACAACGGGAGCCTCCAAAATGTCCACCTTCTTCCTTAACTGAGGTTACCCCAGCGCTATAGTTGACAGGGCTCTCAGTGGGGTTTGACCCATTTCCCACACTTCAGCCCTCAACCCCTCTCTTCCCTCTCACAAAAACAATAGGGACCCCTTGTCCTCAACCACCATCCCATCCCACCAGCATGCACATCCAAAGGATCATTAGCTGCCATTTCCGCCACCTCAAGTGAGATACCACCACCAGACACATATTCCCCTCCCCTCCCTTGTCCACCTTCTGCAGGGACCGTTCCTTCCAGGACACCCTGATTCACTCTTCCTTCACTCCCAACACCTCCCCACAGCCTCATGGCACTTTCCCCTGTAACTGTCGAAGATGTAACACGTGTCTGTTTACTTCCTCCCTCCCCTGTATCCAAGGCCCCAACGCACCTTCCAGATGAAACAGCACTTTAACTGCATTTCACACAATCTAGTCTACTGCATTCACTGCTCACAATGCGGTGTCCCCTACATTGGGGAAACAAAGTGTAGCCTGGGCAACTGCTTCGCAGAACATCTACATTCAGTTACCCACTAATTCAACACACTACCCTGTTCCCTGGCCAACATCTCTGTCTCAGGCTTGCTGCAATGTTCCAGTGAAGCTCAGCACCAGCTGGAAGAATGGCAACTCATTTTCCGCTTGGGAACTCTACAACCTTCTGGACTCAACAGCGAGTTCAACAATTTTAGGGTTTGAGGCACCTTCTCCCATGTCCTTACCGCAAGCCCCACACACCAGGCCTTGTTATCACATGGTCTATTATCACACACAACCCATTGTTAGCCATAAATAATCCTCATTAGCAGCCATTCATTCTCCTAACCAGACTGTTATACACTCCTTTGTCTGTCCAACTGTTCTTTTCTCTCTTTGGGCTCTATCTTCACCTATCATTTACTCCTTACCCCCTCCCGCATCCAATCATCTTATTTCTAGCTACCATCAGTATAAGGAAGGGTTGCTGGACCTGAAACATTAACTCTGATTTCTCTCCAAAGGTGCTGACAGACTTGCAGAGCTTTTCCAGCAATTTCTGTTTTTGATTCTGGTTTCCAGCATCCACAGTTCTTTCGGTTTTAGAAATGGAAATAGCTGGAGAAACTCAGCAGATCTGACAGCATCTGTGGAGACAACGTGAAATAACTCCACAGAAGCTGGTATCCTGTCACCAAGTCACCCTTTATCTACACATGAACAGTCCTTGACTCTAGTGCTGCCTCTTCAGAGCCAGCTTTCAGACTGTCAGTATCTCTGACTCTCCTGTTTATATCTGTCAACCAGGGTTCCCAGATTGGACCAGATTAACAGCTCCAATCAGAGAACTCATATTCTATGATGTTCAACTGCCTGATCTCATTATAATCACTACAGAAAACAGAGTTAATGTTTTGGGTTCCGAACTTTTGTTGTGATCAACTGACAAGCTTCAACAGAGAAGAATCCACCAATTCTCACCAGGTTGGAGGAGATAATGGAGATGTGGGGTTGGTGGCCAGGAGCTATGCAGAAAACAGTGTTGGAATGGTCAAGTTTACAGGTGACAAAAACTGTGAAGATTTCAGCAGCAGGTAAGTTGAGGAAGGATTGGAGTTAGCTGATGCTGTAGGAGAAGTAGAAATGAACAATTTTATTCAGCAGTTGTGGTCAGAAGCTGAAATCAGGATCAAACACCACCAACATTGCAAATCATTTGTTTCATTCTCAAGTATGGACCAGGCAGATGGATGGAAATGGATGTCAGGGAATGGAGCTGTGATAGAGACCATATGCAATGGCCCAGCATTAATGGAAGGCCGGGGAATATGACAGATAGTGCTGAACTGCTCCTGGGCCATTCTGAGAAGGGCCTACCATGACCAAGGAATGAAGGGGTTTGGATGGGAGCATGAGCTGGATGCTTCCAGGACTGCTGTGGAATAAAGGGTTAACTGTACGTTTACTCCAATAATAGCTACTGAGCCTGTGCATCAAGAGCTATGTCACAGTAACTATTCCCAGCTTGGAAACCAGTGTAGAGTTCCAGAGATGTTTCTGCTTGCTGTTATATAAGACTGGGGGCTCGAGTCTGGGATCTGGCCAATTAGTGTATGGAATCTGAGCGGACCTGAACAGATTTGGACAGATTTGAACAGCTTTGGGGTATGAAAGGAGATTTAAACAGACTTGGGGATTAGTGTCCTAGATCTAGCAAACAGGCTAGAATTGGGTTTAGCTAGGGACAAGAGGAAAGCTGAGATTGTAAATGAGTTAGTCAAGTATTTAGGTATACCAGAGAAACAGTTAGTTGCAGTGGAGTTAGAAACAATTAAATTGCAAATGAGACATTTGGAGTTAGAAAGTGAATGTAAAAGGCTGGTGTTAGAGAAAGAAAGGGAATTACGTTTGACTTACAGTTAAAAGTAGAGGAAGAAAAAGAATGGATAGCCAGGGCAGAAGAGAAAGAAAAGGAAAGAATGTTTGAGTTGGAAAAGGTGAAGCAGCTTGAACATGAAAGGGAAAAAGAGAGAGTTTGAACTTCAAAAGTTGACAAATAGACAGGAAGATCAATTTAAGAGGGTAGAGATGAAGGTAGAAGGCAGGCTTAGACAGGAGGAGAGTGATTATGAGCAAAACCATTATAGCCAAAGACCTGATAGGGACGTACACAAATCTGTCAAAATATTACCAAAATTTGATGAAAAAGATGTAGAAGCTTTTTTCATTTCCTTTGAGAAATTGGCTAAACAGATGAATTGGCCAGAAACTGTGTGGGTAATGTTAATTAAGACAAAGTTGGTAGGTAAGGCGAGTGAGGTGTTTTCAGTGCTGACAGTTTAGGTGTCAAGAGAACAGGAAGAAGTATAACAGGCTATTTTGAGTGCCTACGAATTGGTACCAGCAGCATATAGACAACGGTTCGTAAATATAAGGAAGGAACCAGGTCAGACTTCTGTCAAGTTTGAAAGAATTAAACATAGCAACTTAGATAGATTGGTGAGAGCATTAAAGATTGAAAAGACATGTGAGGACATTAGAGAGATTATTCTGCTGGAGGAGTTCATAAACTCACTTCCAGAAATGATAAGAACTCATATTGAGGAACAGAAAGTTAAAACAATGAGAAGAGCTGCTGAGATGGTGGATGAATACACATTAGAGCATAAATCGAAATCTAGCTTCCAACAGCAATTTCATTCTGTGAGGGATAGAAATTGGGAAAGAGGCAGATCCTTCAACGAAAAACAAAAGTAGATCACACTGGGAATAGTTTACCACATGTGAAAAAAAAACCCAAGAGGGTGAGGAAGAGGTGAAACGCCTCAGGCGTTTTCACTGTAATGGAGTGGGACACACAAAGTCACAGAGCTGGTGGATTAAGAGGGGAACTGGGAAAAAGGATGTGGTAAAAGAGGCTAAACCAGTGGGATTAGTTGATGTAGTGAAGGAAATCCTAAGAGAAGTCGAGGAGCTGCAGGAGAGTGCACAGCCTAGTCACAGGCTGGATAGTGAGATAGTGAGATAGTCCGAACTCTACAAAATCTTTACCTCTGTTTATAAGGTTTACTCAGGAAGAACAAGGGGAGAAGGTAAAGAAGTTACAACATTGAGAAATACAGGAGCTGGTCAGTCTGTAAGAGATGAAAGTATTTGCAGTTCTTCTGAAATGTTGCCCAAGAGAGTGATAATCTGTGGAATAAATGGAGAGAAATTTAGTATTCCCTGTGTAAGATAAGGTTTGAAAGTCCAATCAAGACTGGGGAAGTGACAGTGGGAGTGATTGAAAGAATATTAATTCAGGGCTACAGTTTGTTCTTGGAAATGAACTAGCAGGATCAAAGGTGAGAATGATAGCCATTGTGTTGGAGAAGCTGAAAGAAAACTGGGGAACTGAAGTGTTAAAAGGAAAGTGCCCTGGAATTTTTCCGGACTGTATGATGACAAGATCCCACAGTCATAAGTTAAAGCAAGGAAGAAAAACCAAAACCCTGTTTGATGAAATGGCAAAGGATAAAACTAAGCAAGTAAAGGCGTTTAGTTCTGAAAGACAAATGGAGTTACAACGAAAAATGAGACAATAAAGGGTTTATATCATTAAGCCTACTTGGAAAAGGAATCAGAATGTATTCCTGAATGTTATTACCATAAGGATAGAATCCTAAGGCAGAAGCAGAGACCTTGGCAGGTTAGTGCAGATGAGAAATGGGCGGAAGTTCACCAGATTTTGTTGCCGGTAGCGTACAGACAGGAAGTATTACGGTTAGCACGTGAATTACCTGTAGGAGGTCATCTAGGAATGAGGAAGACTCAGGCTAGGATATGGAAGCATTTCTATTGGCCTGGATTACATAAAGATGTGGTTGAATTTTGCCGTACCTGTCACACATGTCAGATGGTAGGAAAACCACAGGCAGTGATAAAACCAGTGCCACTTCCTGCATTTGAAGCCACTTCCTGGATTTGAAGAACCCTTTGCGTGGGTTATAATTGATTGTGTAGTCCCCTCCTTGAAACCAAAGGCGGGAACCAGTTTTTGCTAACCATAACGGATGTGTCGACCAAGTTTCTGGAGGCAATTCCATTACGGAATGTCAAGGCCAAAAAGGTTGTGGAGGAGTTGCTGGCTTTCTTTATCTGTTATAGACTACCCGGGGAGATTCAGTTAGACCAAGAGTCCAGTTTTACTCCCAAACTATTTAAAGAAGTCATGGATAGTTTAGGCATCCAACACTTTAAATCAAATGCATACCACCCTGAATCCCAGGGAGCAATGGAAAGGTGGCATCAGACTATAAAGACAATGCAGAGGGCTTATTGCCAGGATTACCCAAATGATTGGGATAAAGGTATCCCATTTATATTATTTGCTATCAGACGTACTCCAAATGGATCAACTCAGTTTACTCCATTTGAATTGATATTCAGACATGAAGTAAGAGGGCAGGCAGGGCAAGGGAACCGGAGAAACAGATATTAGTTACTGCCACTCAGACTGAGGAATCAAATTCAGACGATTTGGATTTTGATGTGCCTCAAAATAAGTTAAATAATAAGGAAATACTTAAGGAATGAGATAGGGTAGTAAACTATCTGTCTCAGGAACAGAGAATTGAATTGAAAGGCATATTGCATCACTATGAGGACATATGTAGAAATAGAATAGGGAGGACTAATACTACAGAACATAAGGTTGATGTAGGGAATGATGTTCCGAAATAACAACACCCTTACAGAAGGAAGTGGAAGCAATGCTCCAAGAACATATCATTGAGCTGAGTCAAAGCGAATGGAATTTGCTGGTGGTGTTGGTTCCCAAACCTGATGGTACTCATTGATTCTGCATAGATTATTGGAAGGTCAACTCTGTGACTAAATCAGGCTCATACCCAATTCCAAGGCTGGAGGACTGTGTGAAAAAAAAATTGGACAAATCACTTACATCACAAAGTTGGACTTACTTTTTGGTTACTGGCAAGTATCTTTGTCGGAGAGAGCGAAAGGAGTTTCCTCGTTTGTAACCCCAAATGGGCTGTATCAATTTAAAGTATTGCCCTTTGGAATGAAGAGCGCACCAGTCACACTTCAAAGACTTATGAACTGATTTGTAGCAGGATTGACTAACTGTGCCGTCTATAAGGATGACTTAGTGATCTTTAGCCATTCATGGACAGATCACATGGCGCATTTGGCAGAGCTTTATGAGAGACTATGGAAAGCAACGTTGTTCATAAATTTAGCAAAAAGAGAATTCACGAAGGCAGAAATAGTGTTCTTATGACACAACATCGGACACAGGCAGATAACATCAAGGAACATGAAGACGAAGGCCTTCGAGGAATTTCCAACATCATCCTTGAAGCAAGTGGTGCTACAATTTTTGGACTGAGCAGATTCTACAGCAAATTTGTACCAAACTTTAGTGGCATGGTGGCACCCCTGACAGATTTGTTAAAGAAAAACACAAAATTCCAGTGGACAGACCAAAGCCAGGAGGCATTTGAGAATTTAAAAATACTGTTAACCACTGCACCAGTTTTAGCCACACCAAATTTCTTGAACGCTTTAGAGTCACCATTGACACAGGCAATGTGGATTTTGGAGCTGTGTTGTTACAGGAGGATGTAGATGTTGGAGCTGTGTTATTACAGGAGGATGTAGGTGTTGGAGCTGTGTTATTACAGGAGGATGT
>NC_063350.1:54292621-54309597 GCF_021869965.1 Rhincodon typus
GTTACAGGAGGATGTAGGTGTTGGAGCTGTGTTATTACAGGAGGATGACTGTGGAACTGAAAGGCCAATCAGTTATTTTTCAAAGAAACTCAATATCCACCAGAGAAAATATTCAACCATTGAAAAACAGTTACTGAGTTTGCTACTGGCCTTACAAAATTTTAATGTTTATGTTGCAAACAATGTATCAGAGATGGTTGTGTACACTGATCACAAGCCTTTGACATTTTTGGAAAGATTAAAAGACAAGAACACCAGGCTGTTTCATTGCAGTCTTATGTTACAAGCATTTAATTTACAGATTGTACATGTTGCAGGTCATGAAAATGTTATTGTGGATGCGTTACCACAGGTTTTAAACGGAAATGTTTATATAAGATAGAAACAATAGTGTTCAATGTCATATATATGTATATCGAATTAGTATGAAATGTATAACTCTAGATTAATGGCTTATGTATCTAGTAATAATGACATTAAGATTAAAAAAAATCTTTTCATAACGATGGTTCATTTTTTTCTTAAGGGGGAGGTGTTGCGAAGTAGGATAGACCATTTGATGTTTGGAAAATGATAGGGGGGGAGAATGTGTGGTCCCTTAAAAAGATGATGTGTTTTTTTCTATGTTTGGAGATTAAAAGAAACATGTGCACAGAGAACTCCTGAAATTGAAACATTTTAACAAAAGGCTGTGTGGTTAATAACAACAAAACAAACCACTGCCTGGGTTAGGGCAACCAGTTTGAAAATCAGCCAATTAATTTAAACCAGGCACTTAGAAACTAAAACCCAATTATATGTAAAACCTGATGCTTTTGACAACCTAAGACCAATCCTATTTTTAAAAATTAATAGGTCATCAGGGGTATAAATGAAGAGGGCATTTGAAAATCAGTGTGAGAGCAACTGCCATCTAATAGAGTTAACAACCAGCAGCTCTAAAGAGCAAAAAAAAAACAGTGGCTCTCACAGAACTCTCTAAGCTCTCTGAAAACCATCATCTAACTAAAGGTACAGCGACACTCTTAGCTAATATTTCTGACACAAGAATTCAATGGAGAGAGGCGTTCCTGACTGAGGATCAGCGGAGAAGGCACAGAGCATTTCGGAAGATGTATCCTGGCTGTAATTTTGAGACATTAGTTATAATATACCTTCTTGTTAATTTGGTTTATACAGGTGGGATTTGTATCTATTGGAACAGCATTCCATTACAATTTTGTTTTATTCGGGAATAGTTAGTTGTTAAGGGGGAGTTGTTTGGTTTGTTAGTAGTTCTGTTAATTTGTTCACTGTTGGTGTTAGATAAATAAATTGTTACTTATTGATTATAGAGTGACTGTCAGGAGTTCATTTCTTTTAACCTCTTGTTTATAACTGACTGGGGGGTTTGAGATAACAAGGTGTAGAGCTGGATGAACACAGCAGGCCAAGCAGCATCATAGGAGCAGGATGGCTGAAGTTTCGGGCCTAGACCCTTCATCAGATACCACTTTTTACACTTTCTTTAACAGATTGTGGGGTGAGGCAATCTTCACTGGGTGTTTCAGTTTTGGTTATCAGAGGGGGGTCGACTTCCACTTTGTAACAGATTGTGGGGATTCGTCTGGGTTACGTCCAAGGGAATGCTTTGTGTCCTTTCCACTGATTGTAATCCGGAACGCCTTTCTCCGACAAATTCTTCTGTCAGGAAGGCCTGTCTCTGTTGAATTCTTGTGTCAGGAATATTAGCTAAGAGTCCCGCTGTACCTTTATTTAGATGATGGTTACTCTGAGAGCTTAGAGAATTTTTTGAGAGCCAGTGATTTTCTCTTTAGAGCTACTGGTTGTTAACTCTGTTAGATGACAGTTTCTCTCACACCGATTTTCAAATTCCCTCTTCATTTATACCCTTGTTGACATATTAATTTTTAAAAATAGGATTGGTCTTAGGTTGTCAAAAGCATCAGATTTAAATTTAATTGGATCTTAGTTTTGAAGTGCCTAGTTTAAATTAATTGGCTGATTTTCAAACTGGTTGCCTTAACAACAAAACAAACCACTGCCTGGGTTATTAACCCCTCAGCCTTTCGATACAATTTTTCAATTTCAGGAGCTCGCTATGCACCTGACTATTTTTTTAAAACCTCCAAGCATAGAAAAAACATATCATATTTTAAAGGGACCAAACATTCTTTCCTGTTATCATTTCACAAACATCAAATACTCTAGAGATAGTAGGAACTGCAGATGCTGAAGAATCTGAGATAACAAGGTGTAGAGCTGGATGAACACAGCAGGCCAAGCAGCATCAGAGGAGCAGGAAGGCTGACGTTTCAGGCCTAGACCCTTCTTCAGAAAATGATTCTGTGTAGATCATCAAACACTCTACTCAACTTCACAACAGTTCCTTCTTCGAGGATGATCTTGGGAATTCCTTGAAGGCTTTCATCTTCATGTTCCTCGATATCATCCGTCTGTGTCTGGTGTTGTGTCCTAAGAATGTCACTTCCACCTTCATGAATTCTGTTTTGCCTAAATTTATGATGAATGTTGCCTTCCATAGTCTATCAAAAAGGTCTGCAAAATGCACCATGTGATCTTTCCACGAATGGTTAAGGATGCCTAAGTCATCTATATAGATGGCGCAATTACTCAATCCTACCACAACTCTGTTCACAAGTCTTTTGAATGTGGCTGGTGCACTCTTCATTCCAAAGGGCATTATCTTAAACTGATACAGCCCATTTGGGGTTACAAACACAGAAACGTCTTTCACTCTCTCTGACAAAGGTATTTACTGGCAAGGCCATGAAGTAAGTCCAACTTTGTGATGTAAGTGACTTGTCCAACATTTTCTACACAGTCCTCCAGCCTTGGAATTGGGTATGAGTCTGATTTCGTCACAGAGCTGACCTGCTGATAATCTACACAGAATCATTGACTACCATCAGGTTTGGGAACCAACATGACCAGCAACTCCGTTCACTTTGACTCAGCTCAATGATGTGTTCTTGGAGCCTCGCTTCCGCTATCTTCTGTACCTGTGCTGCATTGAGAGGATTAAGCCTGTAAGGGTGTTGTTTTATTGGAACAGTATTCCTTACGTCTACCTCATGTGCTATAATGTTTGTCCTCCCCATTCTATTCCTACATATGTCCTCATAGTGCTGCAGAAAGCCTTTCAATTCAGTTCTCTGTTCCTGAGACAGATAGCTTACTATCCTATCCCATTCTCCTAGGACTTCCTCATTATCCAATTAATTCTGAGGCATGTCAAAATCCAAATCACCTGGATTTGATTCCTCACTCTGAGGGACAGTAACTAATGCCTGTTTCTCCAGTTCCCTTGACCTGTCATAGGAAGTTTTCAGCATGTTCACATGATGTACCTGGTAATTTTTTTTGCTATTTTCATCTTTACCAGATAATTCACCTGACTCAACTTCTTTTCAATCTGATAGGTTCCAATAAACCTTGCTTTGAAGGGATCTCCTACCTCTGGTAACAATACAGCAAAATTCAACCACATTTTTAAGTAATTCAGGCTAGTAGAATGCTTATGTATCTTAGCCTGGGTCTTCTTCACTCCTGGATGACCACCTACAGTTAATTTGTGTGCTTCCTGCAATACTTCCTGTCTGTATTCTACCAGCAATACAATCTGGTGAACATCCACCCATTTCTCCTCTGCACTAACCTGCCAAGTTCTCCATTTCTGCCTTATGCTTCCATCTTTAAGGTAATAACATTCAGGAATACATTCTGATTCCTTTTCCAAGTAGGCTTAATGATATAAATCTTTTATTGTAACTCCATTAATCTTCCAGAACTAAGCACCTCTGCCTGATGCTCTACCTGCTTATGCTCTTCCTTTACCATTGCATCAAATAGGGTGTCAGCTAACTGGACCTCAACTCCTTCATCTTTCTCTTTGGTTTCCCCCCTTGCTTTAACTTATGTCTGTGGGATCTTGTCACCACACAGTCCAAAAAATTCCAGGGAATTTTCCTTTTAACACTTCAGTTCCCTGGTTTTCTTTCAGCTTCTCCAATACAATGGCTATCAATCCCACCTTTGACCCTGCTAGTTCATTTCCAAGAACAAACTGTAGCCCTGAATTAATATTCTTTCAATCACGCCCACTGTCACTTCCCCAGTCTTGATTGGACTTTCCAGCTTGACCTTACACAGGGGAATACTAAATCTCTCTCCACTTACTCCACAGATTATTACTCTCTCAGGTAACATTCCAGAAGAACTGCAAATACTTTCATCTCATGCTAATAGAGACTGACCAGCTCCCGTATCTCTTAATGTTGTAATTTCCTTACCTTCTCCCCTTGTTTTTACTGAGTAAACCTTACCCACAGAGGTGAGGTCTTTGTACAGATCGGACACTATCTCACTATCCAGCCTGTGACTAGGCTGTGCACTCTCCTGCAGCTCCTCGACTTCTCTTAGGATTTCCTTCACTACATCAACTAATCCCACTGGTTTAGCCTCTTTTACCACATCCTTTTTCCCAGTTCCCCTCTTAATCCACCAGCTCTGTGACTTTGTGTGTCCCACTCCATTACAGTGAAAACACCTGAGGCCTTTCACCTCTTCCTCACCCTCTTGGGTTTTTTTTTCATGTGGTAAACTACTCCCAGTGTGATATATTTTTTGTTTTGCATTGAAGGATCTCCCTCTTTCTCAATTTCTATCCCTCACAGAATGAAATTGCTGTTGGAAGCTAGATTTCGATTTATGCTCTAATGTGTATTCATCCACCATCTCAGCAGCTCTTCTCATTGTTTTAACTTTCTGTTCCTCAACATGAGTTCTTATCATTCTGGAAATGAGTTTATGAACTCCTCCAGCAGAATAATCTCTCTAATGTCCTCATATGCTCTCACCCATCTATCTATTTTGCTATGTTTAATTCTTTCAAACACGACAGAAGTTTGACCTGGTTCCTTCCTTATATTTATGAACCGTTGTCTATATGCTTCTGGTACCAATTCGTAGGCACTCAAAATAGCCTGTTATACTTCTTCATATTCTCTTGACACCTAAACTGTCAGCACTGAAAACACCTCACTCGCCTTACCTACCAACTTTGTCTTAATTAACATTACTCACACAGTCTCTGGCCAATTCATCTGTTTAGCCAATTTTTCAAAGGAAACGAGAAAGGCTTCTACATCTTTTACTTCGATTCTGACATATTTGTATATATCCCTACCAGGTCTTTGTCTACGATGGTTTTGCTCAACATCACTCTCCTCCTCACTAAGCCTATCTTCTACCTTCATTTCCATCAGTTTAAGTCAGCTACCCTGTCTAATTTGCAACTTCCAAAGTTCAAAATCTCTCTCTTTCTTCCTTTCTTCTGTCTCTTTCTCTTTTTCTTCTGCCCTGGATCTTCTTTATCTTCTAACTCCAATTGTCTAACTTTCAATTAATTTATTTTCTAACTCCACTGTCCTTGCCTGTTTCTCTGGTATACCTAAATGCTTGACTAACTCATTTACAATCTCAGCTTTCCTCTTGTCCCTAATTAAACCCAGTTCTAGCCTGTTTGCTATGTCTAACAGTATATCCTTCCTCTGTCTTTCTAAATTTTTTTGGCAAATTTGGGAAGCATCTTCAAACCCCAGAACCTCTTTAGCAATGTTAAGAACCATTTCCCCCACTTTTGATTTAACGAGCCACAAGTAACTGAAATTAAACAGATTTTCCACTTCTCACCTAAGTTTTATTTTAATGCTCTAGGATACAATCCCTAAGGCTGTTTAAATCTGCTGGGACCTTTCATAACTCAACTCTGATCAAATCTGTGCAAATTTATTCAGATCCCGTACACTAAGGGGCCAGATCCTGGACTCGAGCCCCCAAACTGTAACAAAGCAGAGGTCAAACCCCTCTGAATAACTAAAACCAAAATACCCAGTGAAGCTTGCCTCACACCATAATCTGTTAAAGGAAGTGTGAAAGGTGGTATAAGCTGCCTCTTAAAGACCCTGACCCCCCACAATCTGTTATAAAGGAGAGCTTAAATGAAACAAACTCCTGACAGTCACTCTATAATCAACAAATAGCAATTTATTTATCTAACTTTAACAGTAAACAAATTAAAAGAATTACTAACAAACTGAACAATTCCCCCTTAGCTACTAACTATTCCCAAATAAATCAAAATTCTAATAGTATGCTATTCCAATTGATTCAAATCCCACTTATATAAACCAAGTTACTAAAAAAAAACTTAATCTCTTGAAATTACAGCCAGGATACATCTTGTGGAATGCTCTGTACCTTCTCTACTGATCCTCAGTCAAGAATGCCTTTCTCCATTGAATTCTTGTGTCAGGAATATTAGCTAAGAGTGTCGCTGTACCATTAGTTAGATGATGGTTTTCAGAGAGTTTAGAGAGTTCTGTGAGAGCCAGCGTTTTTTCTTTTCGCTTTAGAGCTGCTGGTTGTTAACTCTATTAGATGGCAGTCGCTCTCACACTGATTTTCAAATGCCTTCTTCATTTATACCCTTGATGGCCTATTAATTTTTAACAATAGAATTGGTCTTAGGTTGTCAAAAGCATCAAGTTTTAAATTTAACTGGCTTTTAGTTTCGAAATGCCTGGTTTAAATTAATTGGCTGATTTTCAAACTGGTTGCCTTAGCAACAAAACAAACCATTGCCTGGTTTGTTAAACACACAGCCTTTTGATACAATGTTTTAATTTCAGGAGCTCTGTGCACATGCCCACTTTTTAAAAATCTCCAAGCATAGAAAAAACACATCATCCTTTAAAGGAACCATGCACACTTCCCCTATCATTTTACAAACTTGAAATACTCCACCCAAATTCGCGACACTGTCTCCTGTATGTAGTGTATATATTTAATAAATATTGTTGGTGTGGACGAGCTTTTAACAATGCCCCAATCAGGATTACACTGTATCATGGTGATATGTGATGCTATGATGCAGCAACAAAGAATTGTGGGGGAAAGTGTCAATTGCCATATTACAAGTTTCCTGCAATCAAACAAAAAAGGTCTACATGTGGATGAAGAACCCACCCACACCATTGCAAGCCATGGTTGCATGAATGGAGGTCACATTTCAACTGCTGATTGGTTAAAAAGCCCAAGTTCCAAAAACACAAGGTAGAAGTTACTTATCCTGGGGAAATCGTAGGGAATGATAGTCAGTATTGGAGTGTTAACATTGAAGTCAATGATAATCAATAATGGAGTGTGAATATTGAAGTCAATGGACATCAAACATACTTTACATTGAACTCAGGAGCTGGAATCACCTTGCTGAAAGTTATTGGATTGGTGACAGATGGCTCAAGGAATCAGCTGAAATTAGCAGGAAACCGACCTTATCTATTGAAAGCCAACCCTTTAGGCACCAGGCCCTGTGGATGAAATTAATAACTCAATGTGCCCGTCACTGTGGACTAAGTTCTCACACCTCCCCAGGATAGTGGCGGTTGAGGGGGGGTGGTGGTTGGTGGGAGGGAGCAGTTGGATAATTTGATTAGCAGCAGCTCCAACTACACTAGCAGTGCCATCAGCTCAGAAGTGGGTGCAGTGGGTGATCTGTAGGTGGGCCCATGTGGAGACCCTTTGAAACCTGGCCTATGGTAAATCTGGCCGGGGTATTGATTTTGGAAAATTTGGAAAGCTTAAAGAGGAGGGTGAGGAATATGAACACAGGTTTTGAAGAACTAGTGTGTCGAAAGGAAGTAAGGGTGCTTCAGGGGATTGTATCCCAATGCACAAAGGTACCCCCCTGAAATTAGTAACCCCTTCCATCTTGCCATATATAAACGTGTTCTTAAAAAATAAGAGTCCCATTTCAGCCCACACCAACTGTGGCTTGATATGGACAGCTTATTATCAGGGTCAAGTGAGCCCTTAAAAACTCAATTAACCCTTATGACATATTCACATCTAGTGGGTAGGCTGGCAATTTCACCAGTGAGCTCATGGTGGGCTCGGGTGGGTGTGGGAAGATGGTGGGTTGTCCATTCATCCTACATTGTGTGCCCACCTCCCAAAAAATACATCCAACAGGAGTATGTAATACCCCTCACACTCTTCTGTCAGGTGATCTTAGTTGGCTACAAAAGAAACCCATCAGCCTTCATCTGTCAAAGTTCAAGGCTCAGGAAGAATCAGCTTCAAAGCCATTTCTTCAGTTAATGTTAAAAGACAGATGGAAAAAATCTTAGAAAAATTGTACATTATCCACATCCAGCTGTGCTAATTGCTATTTAGGAGTTCCTGAATTATTCTCAACCTCATCCTTATTGTGAAAGCAGCAATGAATTTAAACAATAATTTATGAAACAGCTTAAAGGCCCAAGGAAATTGAACAATGTATACTCATTAATCACTCAAAAGGCGGAACCCATCTGCTTATTCACACCCAGGATGGTCTCAGATCAACTTCAAAAAGGCTAAGAACTGAGATTTGGACCACCTTCTAACATGGGATATTTTCCCTGTTAAACAGCCAGCCCCATAGTACTCTACTGTGGTGTCAGTTCCCAAACTGAATGGATCCATTGTGTGTTATATTAATATAACACTTTTTAACATGACATATGGTATCTATAGGCAAGAATGGAACTAAATTTACAAACAGTACAATCTTTACCAAGCTGAATGTTAACACTGAATTCTGGCAATTTCACCTGAATGAGACGTTCAAACCACCTTCATAGCACTATCTGCCTTTGGCATAACATCTGTACTGAGATTTTCCAATAGATGGTGTCCAACTGAACCCAATGGATGTTGTAATATGCCACAAAGTTAATATTCTTGTCCATGTATCTATTAAAGCACAACATCACTTTGAACACTGTGACACATCAGGGAGGGGAAGATTTACCTGGACACTGTGTTTCAGAAGACAGCCACATCCCTCAGATTAGCTACCTCTAATTTGGTTGGTGGTCAGGGACAGGAGGGTGTGACTACAAGCGAAACAGGTGAAGGGATCCAGGAGGTAGTGCTGAAGGACCCTCAGCTCTTGAGCTTTTCTAGCAGGTTCGAGTTTCTTGCTCCCTGTGTGGATGAGAGTGGGGCTGCAGGGAGGATAAGCAAACTAACCATTGCACCGTGGTACAGGGAGTCATTCAAGAAGGTTTCTATTTTTTCTTGGAAAGGTAATACACACACATGCCTGCAGAAGATGTCTTCCTACTGAGAAGGCATGATTAGTCAGCTTCCCATATCTCTTCTTTCAATCTTTCTGTTTGAAGTTCCCCTGACTCTGTACGTGTCCACACTGGACTCTGCCAGTCACTGAATTTATACTCAGTCATTCTTCATTGTTCTCTTTGGAATTAAAAGTGTAATATGTCTGTAATTACTTCAAGGTTCTGATTTGTTGTCATGACATTTGGTAGGGAGAATGAGGAGAATAGAATAGAATACCCTTTATTGTCACATGTACAGAAGTACAGGAGTACTTTGAAAAGCTTTTACCACGGGTACCTCTAATGGTGCTACCTTCGGTACAAGTACTAGGTACAAATCTTGGATACAAAAGAGGAAAAGAAAAAGTAGTAGCATTACTTACATGTCTAAAGGATTGACATTACTGTCTGGTAAAGAATTTCAAATAGCAGCAGCTCAGCACATGGTCTGACCACCTGCACCAGGCCCCAGTCCAACAACTGTCCCTCTCCGCTCCAAGCCTCCAGTCCGCTCTGAACCAGCACTCAGCTGCACCAAGGTAAGTTGCGCTGCTCTGGTCCTTGGGTTCTTCTTTTGGAAAACAGTTGAGAGTTGATTTGGTAGAGGTGTGCACATGATGAAATGTGTGGATGTGATAGAAAGGGAGCAATTGGCAGAATAGTTAAGAACCAGAGGGCGCTGGTTTAATGTGAAAGGTAAATGAATCAAATAGACACGAAAAAAGCTGTTTTGATTGTTAAGATTAAGGTTGACTTATCAATTTCTTTATAGTCCCACTCCTCGACTGGGTGCAACATTTTTAAAATTTAACCAGTTGGATGATATGGCCAATATTTAGATATTGGACTATGTCTGGTTTGGTATTAGAAACAAGTCAACATTGTTTATTAAGTCAACAAAGAATAGCAAGTTTATTACAATTAAAACTTGCTCAAAAAAACCTTATAAAATTATTGACAAAAAGCTTTAGAATGTTCTAAGATTGATGTGACCTATATTCAAACATCCAAACTTAACATGAGGCAAATATAGATAACAGGCAAATTCTGGTGGAGAACTGCACAGGACAGAACAAATAGCAATTGCTTTTGCAGATTGCATGGACTTCTTAGCAATCGCTCCAGATGTTAGTGACACTGTGGGCTATTAGATCTCACTAATCCTTCAAGAGGGATTACGTTTCATTGCTTCTAACAATCTAGCCTTGAAGCTCCCTCAAAACAAGTTTGTCATGAAATACCTCATTAGCAGGTTACAATTGGTAGTCCATCTTTCTTTTTTGGAACTACACTTCCCTGGATTCTTGGAAACTGCACACCAGCACTTACTCACAGGCACAACTCCAGCTTTTCATAAACAGTGAGCTGCACCATGCAAATACTGTCCCTAAGCTTGTTTCCTGATCTGGCTCAGGTGTTCAAGGAAAACACTATTTGTGGTTTTCCTTCACCCTTGATCACAGCAATTGGTGTTTGCAGTTTGAACAGTTTCAACTCAGACCTAATGACGTAGAGGCACACTATAGACACTGCAATACATAAGGGAAAGGGAAAACTACCTGGATTCCTCGTACCAGGAGGTAGTCACAACTCATAGGATAGGTGCCAATGACATTGGTAAAACTAGGGAAGAGCTTCTACATACAGAACATGAGGAGCTAGGCATTGAAAAGCAGAACCTCAAAGGTTATAATCTCTGGACATTTGGACAGTATACACCTGAACCATGCTGGAGTCAGTGTTCTCATTAACCTCATAATAGAGAAGTACAGAGGCATTTTAAATGAAATATTGGGAACAAATCAAATCTGAAAAGGTGTGGTATATCAGAGATAGGGGCAAGGTAAGAGAAAAAAATAGCACTATGGGTAAAAAGGGTGAGACAATGGCAGAGGAAGAGAAAAAAAGAAAATCTGGGAGTACACCAACTATCAAGACTAGATGTTACAAAGATAACAGAAAGATAAAAAAAAACTAAAGGCTCTGTGTCTGAATGCATGAAGTATTCATACTGAAGTAAACTAGTTGGGAGCACACACTGAAGTAATAAAGAGAATATGATAGCCATAATGGAGACAAGGCTTCAGCATGACAAGCATTGGGTTCTGAATATTAGGGGTAGATGGCATTCAGGAAAAATAGGAAACTGGGTAAAAGTGGAGGGCTAGCACTGTTAATCAAGGATGATATTTCTGCTATGATCAGAGAGGATCTTGGTTCAGGAGATAAGGATGTAGAATTGATTTGGGTGGAGATGAGGAATAGTAGGGGAGAAAAGTTACTAGTGGAAGTGGTCCAAAGGCAAGAATTCCTTGAAGCTGCTTGGCTGTATAGCCACTGGGAAGCTCTGCAGATGCTGATCGGTGTGTCAATGAATGGTGTCCACCTCTGGACACTACCACTATGCACAGACCTTGGAGATTGGTGCTGCAGCAGCAAATAGAGCAGAGAACGTCTACTACAGCCCCATACCTCTTTAACAATCAGCATGATATGGAATAAAGTGGACAGGAAGACAAATTGGGTGCTTATCATAAAGAGACTACAATAACTATCAATGATTTTAATCTACATCTGAACTGGAAATATCAGATTGTCAGTAGTAGTCTGGATGAGGAGATCATGGAATGCTTTTGAGGTAGTTTCTTAGAGCAGCATAACAAGGTGTGGAACTGGATGAACACAGCAGGCCAGGCAGCATCAGAGCAGCAGGCAAGCTGATGTTTTGGGTCTGGACCTTCCTTCAGAAAGGTTTCCCTACCTTCTTTAGTTAACCACAGATGATGGGTCCTCTTTAGAATTTTTCTTTTGAGTAGGAATATATTTATTCTGAGTGTTCGGAAATGATTTAAATAACTGCCAATGAGCCCCTGTTGATGTATCCCCTAGCCTGGCATGCCATTTCACCTCAGTTAGCTCAATTTACATTCCCACATAGTTATCCTTATTTAAGTTTAAAATACTAGTTTTAGACCCAATATTCTATCTTTCAAACTAAGTGTAAAATTTAATCAAATAGTGGTCGTTCCTACCTAGGGGTGCCTTAATTGCCCTTTAGGTTCATTAATCGAGTATTAATTGAATAATATTAATTAATTGATCGGTTAATCAAACCTGTTACATTACACAATCCCAAGTCTTATTAAGATATGTTGTCTGGTCAGTTCCAAACATGCTGCTCTAAGAGATAGTAGGAACTGCCGATGCTGGAGTCTGAGATAACAAGGTGTAGAGCTGGATGAACACAGCAGGCCAAGCAGCATCAGAGGAGCAGGAAGACTGACGTTTTGGGCCTAGACGCCTACTTGTGCTCCATCTCATGTGTTTGTATAAGTGGCACATGACTTCTTCAACTGCGGTGCAGCTCCCAGCTCTTTTCCTGAGCCCTGGTACTAACTGCCTGCTGGGTGAGGTGAGAGTGACAGCCCTTGACAACAAGGCTGCATTTGACTGAGTGTGGCATCAAGGAGTCCGAGAAAAACTAGAATCACTGGGGGCAAACTCTCTGCTGGTTGGAGTCATACTTAGCACATAGGAAGATGTTTATGGTTATTAGAGGTCAGTTATCTCAGATCCAGGACATCTCCTCAGGAGTTCCTCAGGGTAGTGTCCTCGACCCAACCATCTTCAGTTGCTTCATCAATGACCTTCCCTCCATCATAAGGTCAGAAGTGGGGATGTTCACTGATGATTGCACAATGTTCAGCACCATTCACAACTCCTCTATACTGAAACAGTCCATGTTAACATGCAACAAGATCTGAACAATATCCAGGCTTAGGCTGACAAGTGGCAAGCAACATTCGCGCCACACAAATGCCAGGCAATGACGATCACCAATAAGAGACACCAACCACTACTCCCTGAAATTCAATGGTGTTATCATCACTGAATCCCCCACTATCAACATCCTTGGGATTATCATTGACCAGAAACATCCCGACTCTCTATATAAACACAATGGTTGCAAGAGCAAGTCAGAGGCTAGGAATACTGTGGCGTGTAAGTTACCTCCTTACACCCCAAAGCCTGCCACCATCTCCAAGGCACAAGTCAGGAGTGTGATGGAATACGCCCCACTTGCCCGGATGGGTGCAGCCCCAACAACACTCAAGAAGCTTGACACAGTCCAGGACAGAGCAGCCGCTTGATTGGCACCACGTCCACAAACATTCACCTCCTCCACCACCGATGCTATTTACATGATACACAACAAAAATTTATGGAAGATCCTCAGACAGCACCTTCTAAACCCAGGACCACTTCCATCTAAAAGGAAAAGGGCAGCAGATATATGGGATCACCACTAGCTGCAAGTTCCCCTCCAAACCACTCACCATCCTGACTTGGAAATATATCGCCGGTCCTTCAGACTCACTGGGTCAAAATCCTGGAATTCCGTCCCTAATAGCAATGTGGGTCAACCCACAGCAGGAGGACTGCAGTGATTCAAGAAAGCAGCTCACCCCCACCTCCTCAAGGGCAACTGGGAACAAGCAATAAATACTGGCCAGCCATGCCCCACAAAAATAAATGAACAAAAAACTAACTTCTTAAAATTTCTCTTGTGTTTCTCCAGCACAAGACCAGTGGGTATAAGTTGACATTTCAGCAGTACAGATTTACAATTCTTTTCTGCACAGAACCTAAGAGTCATAGAGTCACACAGCATGGAATGAGGGGTGATAGATATAGGACAGATGTCAGAGGTAGGTTCTTTACTCAGAGAGTAGTAAGGGCGTGGAATGCCCTGCCTGCAAAAATAGTAGACTCGCCCACTTTAAGGGCACTTAAATGGTCATTGGATAAACATATGGATGATAATGGAATAGTTTAGGTTAGATGGGCTTCAGATTGGTTTCACAGGTCGGCGCAACATCGAGGGCCGAAGGGCCTGTACTGCACTGCAATGTTCTATGCTCTATGTTCTATGTCCTATGAATCAGGTCCTTCAGTCCGACTCATCCATGCCAACCAAGTTTCCCAGACTAAACTAATCCCATTTGCCATATCCTTCTCAACTTCTTCTATTGATGTACCTGTCCAAATGTCTTTTAAATGTTGTAATTG
The DNA here is from genome assembly GCF_021869965.1 of Rhincodon typus. Taxonomy (NCBI): domain Eukaryota; kingdom Metazoa; phylum Chordata; class Chondrichthyes; order Orectolobiformes; family Rhincodontidae; genus Rhincodon; species Rhincodon typus. The sequence goes on from NC_063350.1 coordinate 54,306,880, forward strand.
CTCCTGCCTCTACCACTTCTTCAAGCAGTTCATTCCACACATGAGCTACCCTCCGTGTGAAAAAGTTGCCCCTCGGGTCTCTTTTAAATCTTTCTCCTCTCACCTTAAAAATATGCCCTCTCATTTTAAATTCCCCTGCTCTAGGGAAAAGACCTTTGCTATTCACCTTATCTATGTCCCTCATGATTTTATAAACCTCTATAAGGTAATGCCTCAACCTTCTATGCTCCAGTGAAAGAGGTCCCAGCCTATCCAGCATCTCCTTATAACTCAAACCCATCAATTCTCAAGCAAAATCTTTTCTGAAACCTCTCTAATTTAATAATATGCTTCTTATAGCAGGGCGACCAGCGCTATACATGGTACTCCAAAAGTGGCCTCACCAATGTCTTGTCTTACTCTTCTTCAACTATCTGTGACTCAGAATTGTTCTTCAGTGGTTCCTGAACTGTTTTGAGTAACGTATTGAAAACTTTGTAACAAACTCTGCCTTTGTTCCTAGGCAGTGTTGAATGTAATTTAAATTTTGGAACAGTCAAATGTAACTAACAGCAATGGAACTCAAGTGTAACAAGCCTCTTGAACTGTCTATCCCTGAATGTTACAATGTTTATGGAGTGTTGGCTTTGCCATTCCAAAATGCACACCCACAAGCAAAACAATTCATCGGTTTATACATGCAGTGATTGAGATCTGGAACACACTGTCTGAGGGTGTGGTGGAGACAAATTCAGTTGTGGATTTCAAAAGGGAATTGGATAATTATCTTTAGAGAAATAAATTTCAGGGCTATTAGAAAGAGCAGGGATATGGGTCGGACAGTGTTGATCTTACAGAAGGCCATTGCAGACACTGCCGACCATGTGCCCTACCTCTGTGCCATAACCAGGCAATATTTCTACTATCAATTGTTAGTTGACTTTCCTCCTGCAAATTGCCACCCAAAATCAATTGCAGGGTTTTAAATTCCTGACCAGCAATGATGAAGGATCAAAATCCAGAAATTTTCTACCTGATAGCACAATGCCTTTAACACACAGACTGCAGGAGTTCAAAAAAATGTCACAATTGGTTCACAATAACCCACCCTGGCCTGAGTTACCTCCCCATTCCTTGCCATTCTTTGCTACAAGTCAAACTTGTCCGTACCAGAGTTTCAAACCACAACAGTTTAGAAATACTGAAGTATTGAATACTCACTTGTCTGGGAAATGCACAGCCCACTGGGAGTGTCCAGGTAATTTGTACATTGAGAGTCAGTCTCTGATAACACATCAACCTCAAACCTGGCCACGACTTGTTCAGAAGGGAGGCTGCTTCATTCAAGAATGAGGTTTTAATACAACTTCCTCAAAGACTGAGATTGACTGGCAATGTTTTAATAGCGTAGCAATGGACTGACTCAACAGCATTGGTAAATTTAGAATCATTGATAAACATTTAATTGGTTTGCATTTTTCCATTAGAGTTTTTTGATGAAATGTTGGACGGTGTATATGTAGGTAGTGCAGTTTATGTTGTGTATATGAACTTTCAGAAGTTATTTGGTAAATTTGGTAAAGGAGAAGGTGATGATCTAGTGGCATTATCATTGATAACCCAGTGTGGAGCTGGAGGAACACAGCAGGCCAGGCAGCATCAGAGGAGCAGGAAAGCTGACGTTTCAGGTCGGGCCTGCTGTGTTCCTCCAGCTCCACACTGTGTTGTCTCTGACTCCAGCATCTGCAGTTCTTACTATCTCTGGTATTATCACTGGACTGTTAATCCAGAGACCCAGGTAATGTTCTGGAGACTCAGGTTCGAATCCTGCCACGGCAGATGGTGGAATTTCAATTCAAAATACAAAGCTAGAATTAGGAGTCTAATGATGACCATGAATCCATTGCTGATTGTCAGGAAAAACCTAGTTCATTAATGTCCATCAGAGAAGGAACCTGCCATCCTCACCTGGCCTGGCCTACATGTGACTCGAGACCCACAGCAATGTGGTTGACTCTTAACAATTAGGGATGGGCAATAAATGCTGGTCTACCTGGTGACGCTGTCATCTCATGACTGATTAAAAAAAAAATTGGCACTTGATAAACTTGTGAACAAAACCACAGCTTGTAGAATGGAAAAGACAGCAAGTGCCTTAAGTGATCCGCTGAAACAAATTTGTTGAATTAGAGGCCATTTTAAATAAAAACATAATTGTTTATCGAAAACATATGAGAAATGATCAGGTGAGACTCACTATGCTAGCCTTCTAAAGGATTCAGTGAATGGACAGGACAGTGAGATTAGACCACGTAAGATATTTTAGAAACATAGGAAGTAGGAGCAGGAGTAAACCCTTCCAACCTGCTCTGCCATTCATTATAATCATGACTGATCATAGAACTCAATAGCCTGTTCCTGCTTTTCCCTAATAATCCCTTTAATCCCTAGTGCTATATCCAATTTCTTGAAATCAATGTTTTGCTCTCAACTGCTTTCTGTCGCAGTGAATTCCACAGGCTCACCACTGTCTGGGGGAAGACATTTCTCCTCATCTCAGTTTTAAATGGTAACCATAGAAGGTGACCCCTGTTTCTAGACACTCCACCATTGGGAACATCCTTCCTGCATTTACCTTATCCAGACAGGCAATGAGAAAGAGAATAGAATTTGAGTCTGAGATATTAAAGGGTGTGGGGAGTGAGGGGAGAGTGGGATTAGACTGGGCAGGACATTAAA